>NC_035447.2:58857543-59157543 GCF_002127325.2 Helianthus annuus | reverse complement strand
TTTGAGGTGGGGCAATAGCTCGCATCCATGCAGTTTTGTCGAAATCTGACGCAGATTGCGTAGCTGATGATTGTGGAGTCAAAGTTGTTTGAGTCCACGCGGTTGGATCCCACTGACCGTTTGTTCCCATTTTATAAAAATTAATATATTAAGTGAAAATTGATTTAAAATTTGAAAAACAAGTTTTCCCCTTTTTTTTTTAAATTTAATTTTCACAAACTATGTTAATATCTCGAATGATAACAACCAGCCGAAGGATCCCTAATCGAAAGACCTGAAAAACACAAACTTGTTAAACTTAAACAGACTAGGATCGAAGGATCAATACTTGTTCGAAGGATCAACAGTGTTCGAAAGATCACTGTTGAATTTCGAACAATGATTTCGAAAGATTCTCCAATCGAAAGATCCTTATATTTCGAATAAGAACTGTAGATCGAAAGATATATCCTTCGAAAAGATTCCTTGGATCGAAGGATAAGTCACAGACTTCGAAGGATGTTCGAAGGATGATTATCTATCGAACTTCCTTTGATCGAAAGATGATCTTTCGACTTCGAAGGATATCCTTCGATCTGTACTGACACAGTTGACAAAAAGTGACAGGTTGGTGAAAAGGTGATTGGTTGGTAGAAAGCTTTCGGCAGAAGGTATGTTCAAACCATACCTTTTACCAAACCAGATTTGACCCAATAAAATATTACTTAAAAAGGAAGGTTCTTATCCAGAAAACCGGTCACCGGAGTAAGCCGGAATTTGGCCGAAAATTACCAAACTTCTTAAAAACAAGTTTTTAAGTTACCCAACCCGTCCTTTAACACACCCGGTAAGTTTAGAACACGTTTTTACGTCTAGAAATGCGAGAAAAACACTAAAAACGGGTGCTAAACCATGTGAGTTTTTGTTCAAACACTCCAAAGTCTTGTATAAACTCGGTTTTTAACAAGGAAAAGAGCCACGACTCTGATACCACTTGTAGGTCCCCCAGAGGTTGAGGTTAAACCTTATCCTTGTTATGTTTAACACACTAGCAAGTGCGGAATCCAACCTAGAATGCAAACCGGTAGTTTATATGAGAACACAAGCTACAAAGAGAAAGATAGACACACGAGATATCAAAGTTTTCTCTTGTATTTCAGTGGACACGGTTACAGCCCTTGACCAAACTGAAAATACGCTCTCTACAAGACTAAGTTCACTCACACTTTCTCTCTATCACTATGAAGAAGTGAACACATTACATGAGTATATATATACCCATCACAGCTCGTCTGGTCGAAGGATCAGATAGACTGATCGAAGGATCATCTATCGATCTGAAACCTATCGAAGGATCCACATATACCTCGAAGGATGATATCCTTCGAGGTCCATCAACATCCATCGAAGGTTTATCTTTCGAGCTCATCGAAGGATCTAAACAATCCTTCGATGACTCATCCTTCGACACAAACATGTTACAACCATGTTCTAACTGTTTGGCCAAGTCAAACCAGGAGGATGGTTGACTTGGTCAAACTTACATCAAACACACATATTAACAAACCTAAGACGTAACCCAGACTAACAAAAGACATCGTTTTGTATCATGACAAATTACAGACAAAGTACAGACACAAGTGCACCAACAGTTATGATGTCTCGAGCAATCTTCACACTTCGTCTCATCCCGATGTTTCCGCCATTGGTTGGGGTGTGACACTAATTTCGGGACGAAATTCCCTAAATAAGGGGAGGCTGTAACACCCCGTGTTTTCGAATGTCAAAGTCAAAGTCAAAGTCCAAGTCAACTTTGACTTCTTTGACTGTTAATGTTTCTTTTTGCTTTTTGTATTATGTGGAGTAAGTATTGTCTAAATAAAATGATCGAATGTTTAATCAATGCGACCGATTTACGACTGTGAATAATAGGAAGTAACAATGCGATAAAGTTAATCAATCAATAATCAAGTTAATCAAATCAATCAATCGAACTCGAGACTCGAACTATGCGAAACTGGAGTGGTAATACTTACGTGTGTGTGTGCCTTATGTGTTACTTGTGCATGTCTACTTTATGTTTTGTGTGGTGTTCAATCGAATCAATCGAAACTCGAATCGGAACTCGAAAAGCAATCAAACTCAATCGAAACCGACATCGAAACGTGACTTATAGATGATTGTATGTTAGATATAGTAGTTGAGACTGAAAGTAATTTGACTAGGAACGCTATCGTATTCGTATCATCGTCTATCGAAATCGAAATATCGAAAACCGTCGCGAAACATTGAAGAGGGTTGTTGATCGAACAGGAAGCATCCTGATCGAACAGGCCAGCCGATCGACTAGCACTTTCCTGGCCGATCGAGAAGGCCATTCGATCGGAGATCCTGGCCGATCGGTTGACACTTTCCTCTTTGGGAGGCCTATAAATAGCCCTGTCATTATCACCCTTTCTATTTTTGGAAAGCTCTGACCGAACCAGCCTTGTTCTTCACCTTTTCTCAGATTTCTCTCAACTCCGGTAAGTTTTTACTCTAATTCTTGTACGTTTTTGATCATTACATGATTCTACACCCTTCTATCTTTCAAAACTTGACTTCTAACCGTGAAATCACCAAGATCTAAGTGTTCTTGGGTGATGTCATCATGGTGTTCTTGAAGAACATCATACTTTGGCCTCATTCAACCGTGAATAGCTTAGATCTGACCGATTTCCACATAAACAACCGTGAATAGCTTATGGATCTGACCTATTCGATCGACCAGACTATTCGATCCATTACACTTGTTTGCATTTCCGCGTTACTCATTGTTGTGCTATCGAACTATTCAGGCTAACCCTACTCTCAGCGCTCCCTTCAATCCATAATCAACCACTGTGAGTATACTCGAACCCTTTTTGCTTTAGCACTTTTGGGTGTTACATACGTTACCTATCAAAATCACAATCGAACACACTATTCACACTATTTGAACGCTAACCGATTGCATGTATTACGTGACTAAATGTATGCTTGTTGTTATGTTTACACGTGGAATGCTGTCTACCTGCCTTAGCAACGTAGTACTATAGTTTGGACTCAGCACCCGTTCACACGGGGGTTGTTAAGGACAATTACTTGCATGGATTACGGTGGTAATCATGTATTGCGAACTGTCTCGGACAGTCAACCCGCAGTCGTTGGTATCGATAGGTCCATGTCGATAATTAACATGCATCATTTCCCTCTGTGTACGTGCTGGTTATGCGTAAACTATTCGAACTCTATTTGCTAATATCAAACTTGTATGCTCACCTTTACATTTTATGTATTGACTCTATTTTAACGTATGTGACAGGTGTTTAAGATAATTGCTTGCTAGGTAAGTGAAGCTAGAATAAGTCTCTAGAGGCCCCCAACAAATAGTTGTCTGTCAAGAACAAGCTGCTAGTGCATAGTTGTCTGTAGATCTTGTCAGTCTGGGTCTTTAGGGGCATTGAACAATATTTATGTTTAATTTGAATCTGAGTTGTCGGAACAGGATTTAATTGTTTGGATGTTATCTGTAATAACTTGTTATTTATTCGGGATACGGTATGGGACGTATCATTTTAAACTGAATTTGTATTAATAGTTGTTGTGGAAACTTCTGGACAATCTGTTTCGCTCAGTGCCGTGCCCGATGATTCCACCATCGGTTGGGGTGTGACAGTCACGAGTATAAGTCCTAGCACATATGTAACTAGCATCACGTATATCTATGCAAACAGTTATTCGCAAGTGATAAATTGACTGATTAAATGATTCGTCGATGAGTTCGATTTATAAGGAACGTATGTTACACCCAAAATTCGATAAAAAGGGGGTCAAGTATACTCACTGTGCGTATTTGGTTGGATTGAGGGGTTAATGCCTGAGAGTGCCCTGATTTCAGACTGTTTACATGAGTATTGGATAATGCATTAAATGATATCGGAATACACGGAATTGGACGAAAATTAGATCGAAGGTTGGCCCATTCGGATGGGCGGTCCGATCGAATAGACTGTTCGATCGGATGGGCAGCCCGATCGGTTGGGCTGTCCGATCGGCCAGCCTGTCCGATCGGCTAGCCTGTCTGATCGGTTGGGCCGCCCGATCGGCCAACCTATCTGATCGGCTAGCTTGTCCGTTCGGTTGGGCTGTTCGGTCGGCTGGCCCGTCCAGCTGTTTTCGACAATTTTACATGTTTTCTGTGGTTTTGGTCGAGACGTTGATGTGCATAAGTGTGATATATTTTTGATATATATTTTAAGCCCTTTTTACACTTTTTAGCCAAGTTTTATATTTATAAAACACGATATTTACTAACACTAAACACACTTATGGGCAAGTGCACCCATCGTGGACGTAGTATAGGGTTGGTAAGATACCGAGGTCGTCCAAGGACACAAGAGCTTTTAGTACCGGTTTATCCTCAACGTCTAATCAAATAAAAATGTTAGAAAAAGATTTTTTAAACTAAGAAAATAAAACTAACTAAATGCTGAAAAATAAAATAAAAATAAAAACAGATAGACAAGATGAATCACTTGGATCCGACTCGTGTATTAGTATAACCTTTGATTATTTTCGCACTTTTGCACTTGTTTAAGAGATTATCTTAGTTATTGTAGTAGGCCCCTCTTTTGAAGGCGACGTTACCCTCAACCCAGTAGTTTGAGTCAGCAAGGATACAATCCTAAAGGGTCGGATTATTGAAAGATAATGAATTAAGTTATTAATGCAAATTATGGTAGGTCACTCTTTTGGAGGTGACGTTACCCTCGACTAAGTAGTCTGAGTCAGCAGGGATACAGTCCTAAATAGCCGGGTTATAGTATTAATAGTAGTTTACTTATGAGGGGGTCAAAGAGTTCGGATCCCCGCCATCCAATACCTTTGGGTATTGAAGGAGATCCTACTAAATTTGACCCAGGTCCCTTGCAGGACCTCTAAACGCTGAACAAGGGCAAGACCTTTACTAAACCGTTCCCTTAACCCCCAACCAGGTAGCCAACATACCTCCATATAGACCGTGGAGATATGAATGGTGAAAATCTTTTATTTTATATAGACAGTAAAATAATGCCAAGACACCACGGACAAACGATAAGGAAAAGTCACCTTCAACATAAGAAACTAGTTATTAAAGTCATTAATACAAAACCAAATAAAAAGTGCAAAAGATTAAAAATAAAAAGTATTATACTAAACACTTGTCTTCACCAAGTGATGTAAGAGACTTAGGTAAACATGGCCTTGATTGTCAAGAACTCTTACGATCAATCTTGGATCCCGAGATAACTGATACACTCTATGATGGACAATGGATGATGGTGGTGGATGATGGTGTTGTGATGGTGGTGGGTGGTGGATGAAGTGTGAGAGAGGTGGTGTGCCAAGGGATGAGTTGCAATGAAGCCAAGCTCTCCTATTTATAGGCTGAACAGAGGCCTGGGCACGGCCCCGTGTCCGCTGGGCACGGCCCCGTGCCTGTCTGACACTATCTCTCCTCATTAATTGTAATTTGCAATTACAATTAATGCGTTTGCAGTACTTTGGGCACGCCCCCGTTCACTGGGCACGACCCCGTGGTGAGCAATAGAAGCTTCTACAGGTTTGTCTTTTCTGCTGCTTCTTGGGCACGGCCCCGTGCTCGCTGAGCACGGGGCGTGTTCAGTCTTCTGCCTTCTCTGTTTTGCTTGGGAGGATGCTGTTGAGGAGTTGGGCAATCCACTTTTGTTCCTTTTCTTGTATTTATGTTAGATTTAGCTGTCTTTTTTGCTTCTTTTGTTAATTTGAGCTCATTTAATCCTGAAAATACAAAAGGAAGACAAAAACACACTTTTTCCAACATTAGTACTTAAAAACGGTTAGTTTATGTCTCATTTGATGTAATTTATATGTTGCATTTTACACACATCAAATATCCCCACACTTGAACTTTTGCTTGTCCTCAAGCAAAACTCTTTAATATGTGGCTTACACTCCCAAATGGAATGAGTAGAAGAGAAGGTTTTGGCTTGCCATAGAGTGTCGGGAATCCAAGATCTTTATTGGGTTTTATTTTTATTTATTTACAATCCTATTTGTCATGATTTATTAAAAACTTTTCATAAGGTAAATTATTTATTAAGGCATAACATGCCTTTTTAAAATTTTATTTATATACAAGTTCACATACCTCACGGGGGAAATCACTCAACACTCGGCCGAAGGTGTAATTTTAGTGAATCACTCGAGAGCGGCATAGAACTTATTCCTACCATAAGCTTGCCAAGCAATCATCCTCCTCCTTTTTAACTTTATACCCTTGTAAATATCAAGAGGACTTTTTTGGGTGAAGGGTTAGGCTTGGGCTAAAGGTGGGTAGTTGGGTTAGTGGTTAGTAGAAAAGGGCGAAAGTCGTAAAAAGCGTCGGTTTTCGTAAAACATTTTGTTTTTGTGACTTTTTATTTTTAATGAAGTATTTCTTCAAACAAGCTTTTGTTTGAGGAGCTTTGCTTGTTTATTTCTAACTTTATTGTATATATATATATATATATATATATATATATATATATTTTAGTCACACGAAAACCAAGCTTGTTACTAAAATAAAGGGTAAAAATAAAAAGGGTTTTTGGTGGGTAAAAAGGGTTTTGGGGTTAAGAAACGAAAAGGTTTAGGCTCAAAGGGGCTAACTAGGGGGAGTTTTTGGGTAGGTGAAAAGAAAAATAAAAATAATGGTGTTGAAAGAAAAAAGGGTTAGTCCAAATGCCTCCATCATTTACTTGGGTTTAAGTTGGTAAGGGCCGGGAATGAATTGTCGTGGCAAGTTCTAGAGTCGTAAGAACCAAGCGGCTATTCACACAAGAAACGAAAAATGAGCATTTAGCGTAAAGATATATATTTGTATGCTCAATAAAGGCTCAAAACTCACTTTTGTGGGAATGGGTTTTTATGTGATCAAGTATATATAATCGAATTTTAACTAAGCTTGTCATGCCGTTTCATAATTTTCTTATGTTGTTTCTTTTTATCACGACGCTATCGGTTGTAAACTTGTAAAAATATAACCTTGTTAGTCTTAGAATTCCCAACTTAAACTTTAGACAAGTAAAAAAAATGAAAATTTTTGAAAAAAATTTGGGGTGATTAGCGGTTCCAATAGAGTTTTGTGTAAGGCTTGTTATTAGGACTTGCAAAATTCAAGGTTTTAGCATCCCCCTACACTTAAATTACACATTGTCCTCAATGTGTCCCAAAAATAAATTTTTAGGTTGATTGAATGTGTAACATGGTGTTAAAAGCAAAAATTTATGTTACTGGCAGTCTGGACACGGCCCCGTGTTCAGGTGCCAGTAACAATAATTAAAGAAAAGAAACAGAAGCCTGGACACGGGGGCGTGTTCGGTGAACACGGCCCGTGTCCAGTTACCTGAACTGGGCATTTGTCTGCAGGGTGTTCAGCACGGGGCCGTGTTGGCTGGGCACGGCCTGTGTTGAACTTACTGTAATGGAGAAATTGTTGTCGGATGGCTTTGTTTTTGTGCATGGGGCCATGTTTCTCGTTTCCCTTGTCATCCTTTACCACCATGAGTGTGTTTTATTCATTATGACACCATTCAAACCTTAAAACCATCATTCCATTAAAACCATAGAGAGATACATAGTCCTATAATAATATTAAGCTAGATAAGAAAACACAAGAAGCAATAAACCATGGAGTTCTGGCCTACAAGTTATTTTAATTAGCAAAATTTCCAAGAAGCTAGTAGTCTTGGTTGGATGTGGCTTTATAGAACTCCTTCTTCCGGGTGTGGTTTCCTCACATGTCGGCGAGCCACTCCTCCACCTCCCTTGGGAGGAGAAAAGAGGGCTCGTTAGCGTTAGTTTGAGGAGTTGCGACTTCCACCGGGATCTCTTGTTGATGCTCCACGGTAGGTTCCGCCGGAATGTCATCCCACCCGGTATGGTTGTTAACTTCAAGCGCTATGTTCCAATCCTCTTGGGGAAGGACCGGTTCCATTGGGGGTATTACAAGAATATTTAACCTCTAGTGCAAGAGGTTAATTTCTTGGAAGCTACTCTCAAGTCCCTGATCGGAGTGTCGCGCTCCGGTCAAAGAAAATATTTATATACCCTAATTACCCTTAACAAATAGCTAGTGGCAGTGAGAGGTCGAACCACGAAGAGTATGTGGTTTGTGTACGGATTTGATTGAATTATGAAGTTGTCACAATTATGAAGATTGCTAAGATATATTTTTGTGTTTTTGTTTGATTAGAAGATGTGAATTAGAATTACTAAAATGATTAATTAGATTAACTACTCAAGATTACTAAATGCAAGAATTGGAAATGATTGTTTGAACAATAATGAGAAAACAAGGTTCACACCCGGTTTCAACAATTGCAAGACTTAGGGTTACTATGTATTTTAATTAGTTTTACTTGAAATAGTTCATTAACGGGTCGCAATCACAAAGCTTAGGTGTCAATCGCTTTCAACGTCATAAACAACGGACCATGATACACTTCGTTACTTTGGACTAGCAAATCCTATCGAAAGACAAGGCATAAATACGTGTATTCATTTCACAAAGTCAAATTTAATCATTCACTCGACAGTTTGCAAATTCAATACCAACGTAGGACAATTGTCTAAGATTCAAATGCAATTCAAGTTGTCACAAAACAATTAACAAACATAATAAACCCTAAACCTTACAAAAGTCTACACCGGGGTGAAACCTCCAAGGAATTAGCCGAGCATGATCGAAGAAACTTGATCACCGGATGTTGAAAGCTTGACTTGGATCATCGTGACGTGTGAAGATGGATTGATGGATGAAGGTTAGGGTTTTGATTGAATGATGATGGTGAATGGATGAGTGGAATGGTGGATTGGTGAATTGATGAAGCTAGGGTTTTGAAATCTAGAAGAAGATGGTGAATTTTCTTGATTCGGGTTGTAAGAATGATGGATAGGTCAATGGTAGGTGAAGTGTGTGTGATAATGGCTCCAAGAATGGTTTTCAAACTCCCACTAAAGTGTAACTCCCGAATAATTCCTCAACAACCCTTTTTGATTCGTTATTTGACCCAAAGCAAACAACAATCGTGCAACAACATTGGAGGGCCGTCGCCGACGGCCTGATGCCCCGTCGGCGATGGTCCATGCTTTTTGACTTGGTGCCGACGGCTAAGCTCGCTGCTTACGGACAATTTTGGGCGACGGTTGATTACACTAACCGTCGGCGACGGCCCATATGGGCGTCGGCGACGGTGCCCAGAAACCATATCTTCTGTTTTTCGCGTTCCATGCTCCCGGTTGACCCGTCTCGCGTTCCGGTGGTTTATTTTTCATCCCGGTGACCCGTAAAGCTCCCGAAAAGCTCCTTAAACTCCGTTATACCTGCAAAATACATATCTAATCAAGAGTAGGCAATTCGAAACTAAAACTTGTGTAAAAACATCAAATTAAACAATTACAAGCACCGGTTTTCGACCACGTATCACATCCCCACACTTGTCTTTTGCTTGCCCTCAAGCAAATCTGTTTTTCACTTTCACGTGGGTCGAACAATGAATACACTCCCCATTCCCGAGACGAAGGTTAAGGTCCAATGTCATGCTAAAGTTCAAACTCTTTACAATGTTCAACATATTTAGCGGTAATGTAATTTTATTTGCACAAATGGTTACCCAAGATGAACCCGCCCGTGAAACCAACAGTTCATGCACTTCCCTCACAATGTTCTCTCCACTCGGCTTATAAATTGGCTAATATTTATAATGTATTAGCACTTTAAAGAATATGCACTCAAACCGATTAGAACATATACCCGCATAAGCTTGCAACTCAATCATTCTCCACTATTGATCACGAACACTAAGCACAAGTCATAAGGTCTTGTAAGGGTTGTAACGAGGCTAGGCTAAGGGTAGGGATTATGATATTTTTAAAGTGGCTAAGGCGATGAAAATTCGATTTTTATTACAAAACACGAACTTATACAAAACTAAATACAACTATCAACTATAAGGCAACAACTTTCGCCTTTTATTCAACGACTACTAACACATCTTTTTGTATTTTTCTCAATGCCTTTTCAACTCTTTTTTCATAACATTTTCTAATTTTAATTTTTTTTTACAATCAAAATAACTATACAAATGTAATTCCTATAATCGAATTTTCATCACACAGGTTTAAAAGAAAAGGTTTAGCGGTTATGGGCTATAGGTGGTCAAACGAAAAGTTTAGGCTCAAATTGGGCAACTAGGGAATTTATTTGGGTAAGGATAGATAAATGGTTTTAAGAGAAAAGGTTTACCTAATGCCTTAATCATTCTCGTGCTTGTATTCGGTCTATAGTCTCAAACGTATCAAAAGTTGCAAGTTCTACAATATATGACTAATGGTCCACTCAAACAAAGCAATAAAAGTGGCTCAAATTCTCACATATCTAGAGGGTATGGTATGTGACATGCATAAACTACCAGTTTCTTAGGCGGATTATTCCCAAATAACCACCCACTAAATACCCGTCATGCTATTAACTTGAACTTGACCATGACAAAAGACCAAATGGTTTGTGACATCCCTCGTTGACTTAGTTACTTGTGCTTTTAAGATCACTTTTTTAGACAAGATATTTTGAAAAATTTTTGAAATTTTCCCCCAAATTTTCACCCCGGAAATAAAATACAAAAATACACTCCACTTATTACTAAACTACGAATCAAGGTAAAAAGGAGACGCATGCACCTGATTTTTGTCGCTTGATGCCCATGTTTCCTTCTTCTTTTCATAAAAACGGTTGTCTCTCGAACATCATATACCTACAAATTCTAACCCTTGTGTAGAAGCATCCTTCTCACAACCATTGAAATTTGTTAGGATTGTAGTTCTACCATTTTTATAAAAGTATTACCAAGTCATGCGTTAGATTACCTTGATCTTTATGGAAAAAAAATTACAACAACAACACACCTAACTCACTTTCGTAGGAATCACGGTTGCATTTAGCTCATGAAACAAGCCCTTTTAAACCCCCCAATAGCTTGGGGGGACGAGAGGTCTCGTGAGGGTTATATAGGGAACACACCCACAAAGTTCATTTAACTAGGCGATAATTTAAATAACAAAATGAAAATAACGAAAACGAAATAATAATATACAACAACAACAAACGTACCTCGCCTCTACCGCTGATATCTCTCATTTGGGTTCACTGGCGGATTCGGCTGGTACGGATAACCAGTGAGGGCTTCAAACATATCCCTATAGTTATCTAGCGGGCTTGACTCTTGTTGAGGTGGCGGTTGGTATGGCATCGGAACGAAACTTGAGCCGACTGCTTCGGGCCAATGAGGGGTTGGATCCAATGGCCCCTGCGGATGAGGAAGATTGGGGTAATCGGTCCACCCCGAATGCTCAGCATATGGGAGACCGGCTTGGTAATCTCTTTGATGGCGTTCTTGGTCATGGAGCACCTTGAAGTTATTAATCGCCATCTGGTTGGAGAAGGCCAACGCTCCCCATCGGCGTTGGTCCAAATCTCTTTGCGCGGTTTGGCGCCTAGCCTCCTCTTCTTCCCATTGCTGCCTGTGGGCCCTTTCTTCCTCTTGCAGCTGTATCATGCGTTCCATTTGCGATTGTTGCAACGCATGTTGCATCTGTTGTTCCTCTAACTGCTTTTCCACTCTCTCGCGGAAAGACGATTGAAAACCCCATTGTTGCTGCGCGTACGCCCCTTGCGCCTCTTCCCATTCGCTCCTACTAGCATGGTACTCTCTTGCTTCACCAATACCCGCCGACACATTGTCGTAGATTGCTTGATCTCCACGGTTCCACAACCGATACGACGGTATTTGCCTTTGATTCACAAAATCTGCCACACTGGCAGAGATTTTCCTATGCTTCTTCCTGTACCTACGCCTCGGTCCCCGTGGACCGGAAGGCTCAATTTCCTCCTCAACATCGGGCATCTCCTCATCGCCCTCTTCTTCATCACCTTCTTCATCACCTTCTTTGTCATTAAACCGGTAACTATCCCCTTGCTCATCTTCAACCGTGTGCAAATGCCCAAAAGCTTTCACGGTTATTTTCCAATGTCGCCTCATAGAGGCGAAGTTGAATTGATCAATAGGCTTAGACACCCACAGTGAGTCTTGAGGTAATGCATTCTGTTGGAGAATCATGGCGCTAATCAACCTTGCATAAGGAATCATCTTTCGTTTAAACGATTCCCGCGTATCCCATGTGTTGATCATAACAATTTGACGCCACGAGAGCTTGGGCGTCCCATATAACAATGCATGCAAAACCCGACAGTCGGGTGCCTTCACTGTTCCACGGTCTCCGAACCGTACCATAATGTTCTCTAACGAGATACCTTGAAGTATCTTTCCCATCAAAGACAAATCGGCCCTTGAATCACCTGCACCCCCAGAACCCGGTAGGGTGTCCTCTAAAAGCCTCACTGGGTCAACATCGTTTTTCTTGTTGTCCAAAAACTGATCATACCCATAATAGTCATAGGCGTCCACCCCAAGCGAGTCAAACCTCGCAATAGCATTCATATGTTCGAAGGACATGACCATTTGACTTTTTCCAATGTTACCAATCAACTTCCACCTATGAGCCGGCCTATCAGAGTGTTCAAAACGAAGGGTAGATAGCCACTCACAAACTGCCCCCAAGTATACCCGAGTAGTGATATCATCACACCAGTCAATCACTCGTTCCCAACCAAGTTTCTCAAACCTTTGGACTATACCAATCTTCCTAAACTCCTCAACATCTACCGTACGTTCACAAACCGCCCTGTCGGGTACGGGTTTTGAAATACCCGTAACCATTTTCATCTTCCACATCTTGGCTTCTAACCTCTTATTGTTGTAACGAGAAAGAGCCTTTGTTTTCTCTTCCGTCCATGCCGAAGCCGACCTACTGTTTTTTTCTTCTTCCCACTTCCAATCTTGTCGTTCAAGTTGCCCATCGCCCTCTTGTACGTTGCTTAATTGTTCCCAACGTCTTTGATATACCCCGGAGCCCGACCCGGCTCCCGAAGATGAACCTTGACCGGAGGTCTTTGCTTTCTTACCTCCTCGAAACATGGCTACAATCACAAGACAAAGACAACAACAATTAGTACACTCCAAACCTTCAACAATCTCAAACTTTTAACATGGTATGCAATGTTGAACTTCAATCAAATTTTAGATGTAAAATCGCCTTTTTAAACTTCCAAAGTCGCACATTTTATCATCTATATCAACTAAACATGTTTAATCCTAAGATTTTTCAAAAGAAAATCATGGCTTCAACAATGTTCAACATCACTACTATGTCCAATCATGCCAAAATTTAGTGTAATCACATCACTACAACTAAAGCATGCTCAAATCCCACCCAAATCAAACAACCACCCTAAAATTTATGCTAACACATCCTAAATTGTGATAAACAACCTACTCTTAAACAATAAGTTTAAAATTTCGGAAGAATTCAACAACACATATGAAAATCATGCATAAATTAAGTGAAAGTTCATACCTTTGGTGACGATTGACAAGAAGAACTAAAGAAAAGTGTAAAATAAGAAGCTTGGACGAACACTCTTCAAAACCCTAAAATGCACGTCCAGAAATCTTGCAACCGAGCAAGAATTGATGGAATTTGTTATGGGGGTTTTGTTCCTCTCTGAAAATCACTCAGGATAGGCTCAAGAAGCAAGTGATTTGGTTAAGGATTGAGAAAGTTATGAGTGAAGTAAGGATTAGGGTTCTAGAGAGAAATTGGGGAAGATGAAGTTGGAATGCAAGAGAGAGAAGGGGAAAAACGTATAGATCTGAATTGAAAGTAATATTGGGTTGATTTCGGGTAAAAAGTGTGGTTACAAGATGTTTCGGGTCAAGTTTTATGCCCAAGGAAGAGTTTGGATGCGATTGTGAGCCACAAAACACGAATCAGCGTCGGATGAAAATTGAAGCACCGTCGGCGACGGGCATACCCACCGTCGGCGACGGTCAACGAATTTTGGCTGGGTGGCGACGGCTTATGTCGCTGTCTATGGCAAAAGTTGGGCTACAGAGATTTTTAAGCACCGTGGGCGACACACCATGCCACCGTCGGCGACGGTGCATGGATTTTCCATTTTCCATTTTAAATTTTAATTTTTTTTTAATTTTTTTTTTTGAAAAATGGAGGAATTTTTATTAACTTTTAATAAAGGGCTATGTACATACAAAAATCCTAAAAATTATTAAAAATGTTTTTGTGATTTTTTATGAGTTAAAATTTGAAACGCAAAAACCGTTAACGGCCCTACCACCCCCCGAAAAGTCGTGTATTGTCCCTAATACACACAAATAAGTCTATAAACATACCTTTTGTCTTCAAGACCCGTTTATGATGTTCGGACTTCACACAATTACAAAGGTTAGTAGGAAACGAAATCAATTCACACTAAAGTACTCGAACAATGAAATCAAATGTACATAACTTTACAAAACTTATTACCGGTCTTTTCAGTTGACCTCAAAGGTTGGCACACTTACCACGAAGTTAACCAACTCCACATTTTCATCCTTTTTCTCATTGTTACCATCAAAAAATGGTTTAAGGCGATGCCCGTTGACCGTTTGCTTCGACCCGTCCTTCGGGTCCTTGATTGTAACATCTCCAAGCCTTCCGACCCGTGTAATCACATACGGGCCCATCCACTTACTCTTGAGCTTTCCGGGAAAGTATTTAAGCCTTGAATTGTAGAGCCAAACCTTTTGACCCAATTCAAACTCCTTTGGCTTCAACTTCGCGTCATGTGCCCTCTTCATGTCATCCTTGTATTTTGAGGCACACTCATACGCTTCTTCCCTAAGCTCCTCCAACTCGCAAAGCTTTAATTTCCGCTCTTTACCTGCATCATCGTATTTCATGTTAACTTCTTTAATAGCCCACCAAGCACGATGCACAAGCTCAACCGGCAAGTGACAATTCCGCCCATAAACTAAGCGATAAGGAGTGGTTCCAATAGGTGTTTTATGAGCCGTTCTATAAGCCCATAAAGCGTCATTCAACTTCGTTGACCAATCCTTTCGGTCGGGTCGAACGTTCTTTTGCAAAATTTCTTTTATTTGCCTATTGGAAACCTCAACTTGACCGCTTGTTTGTGGGTGGTAGGGAGTAGGAATTCGATGGTCAACACCATATCGTTTCAAGAGTTTGCCAAAATTAAGATTCTTGAAGTGAGATCCCCCATCACTAATGATCACTCGGGGAACCCCAAATCTAGAAATTATATCCGTTTGTACAAAATTGCAAACAACGGTGTGGTCATTCGTTTTGGTGGCAATCGCTTCGACCCATTTGGATACATAATCGACCGCCACCAAAATGTATAAATTGCCATGCGAATTAGGGAATGGGCCCATGAAATCAATCCCCCATACATCAAAAATATCTACAATGAGGATCGGTTGCATGGGCATTTCATCCCTTTTTGATATACTCCCTAGCTTTTGACCATCAATGCAATTTTTAGCGAAATTAAAAGCATCTTTGAAAATCGTCGGCCAATAAAGGCCGCTATTGAGCACTTTATGCCCGGTTTTGTGACCACTGAAATGGCCCCCACAAGCAAATGAATGCAAGTGCGTCAAGATACTAGGAATCTCCTCGTCGGGTATGCATCTTCGAACGACTTGATCCGGACAAAACTTGAATAAGTCCGGTTCTTCCAACGTGTAGTACTTGATTTGAGATAGGAAGTGCAACCTCTTCCTTCTATCCCAATGAGCCGGCAAGTCACCTGTAACCAAATAGTTGACAATATTAGCATACCATGGTAATATTCCAACTTTTAAAATTTGCTCATCGGGAAAATTCTCATTGATCTCTTCACGGGAAGAATCCTCCACACTCAACCGAGACAAATGGTCCGCGACCACATTTTCACTCCCTTTCTTGTCTCGGATCTCCAAGTCAAACTCTTGTAATAAGAGAACCCATCGGATTAGTCTCGGCTTCGCATCGTTCTTGTGCATGAGATACCTAACTGCAGAATGGTCAGAATAAACAATGACCTTAGTCCCCCATATATAAGCACGAAACTTATCCAACGCATATACCACCGCAAGTAGCTCTTTCTCGGTAGTTGTATAATTCAATTGTGCATCCGAGATATTTTTACTTGCGTAGTAAATAGCAACCGGTTTCTTATCTACTCTTTGACCCAACACGGCCCCCACCGCATAATCACTTGCATCACACATAATTTCGAATGGTAACGACCAATTCGGTGATTGCAAGATTGGGGCCTCAACCAACTTTTGTTTTAACACATTAAAGGCATTTTAACAATCTTGGTTAAATTCAAACGGTTGATCTTTTAGCAATAATTTACATAGGGGTTTGGTTATATCACTAAACCCTTTTATAAATCTTCTATAAAACCCCGCGTGACCCAAAAACGATCTAATACCCTTAACATTCGTGGGATACGGTAAGGTAGAAATAACTTGCACCTTTGCACGATCAACCTCTATCCCACGACTCGACACTACATGCCCCAACACAATCCCTTCTTGAACCATGAAATGGCTCTTCTCCCAACTCAAAACAAGATTTTTCTCAACACATCTTTTCAAAACCTTTTCGAGTTGGTCAAGGCATGTATCAAATGACGACCCGAATATTGAGAAATCATCCATGAAGATTTCCAAAGACTCCCCCACCATATCTGAAAAGATACTCATCATACACCTTTGAAAGGTGGAGGGGGCATTACAAAGTCCAAACGGCATTCGCCTAAATGCGAAAGTACCGTATGGACAAGTAAAGGTCGTCTTTGCTTGGTCTTCCGGATGTATAACAATTTGATTGTATCCGGAATAACCATCCAGAAAACAATAAAATTTTTGTCCGGCCAATTTCTCAACTATTTGGTCAATAAATGGTAAAGGGAAATGATCTTTGGAAGTTGCAGCATTTAACTTCCTATAATCAATACAAATACGCCACCCGGTTACCGGCCGAGTGGCGACCTCTTCACCTGCGTCATTTGTGACGACTTGAATACCCGCCTTTTTTTGGAACTGTTTGTGTCGGGCTCACCCATTGGCTATCCGAGATAGGGTATATGATACCCGCATCTAGCCACTTTAACACTTCCTTCTTGACCACCTCTCGCATATTTGGATTTAGTCTTCTTTGGGTGTCACGGGAAGGGCTCATACCATCTTCCGTGATGATCTTGTGCATCACCACCGAGGGACTAATTCCCTTCAAATCCGCAATGGTCCACCCGATAGCGGCTCTATGGATGACCAATACCTTCATCAACTTCGCTTCTTGCTCCCCGGTTAAATTGGATGCAATAATTACCGGGAGCGTGCTACCTTCACCCACATAAGCATATTTAAGATGCTTGGGTAGCACCTTCAACTCTAACACCGGAGGCTCTTCCAACGACGGTTTTAACTTTGTGTCGATGCTTTCTGGAAGGCTTTCCACTTGGTGTGTCCAAGTAGGCCTTCCTTCCTTTGCCGCCATAACCTCCAATTCCTTCATCTCTTCATCCATGCTCCGATTTGTTTCTCCTTGTAACCTGTCAAACATGAAACACTCCTCTATTGTGTTTTTCTCTTCGACACTAGTGTCGCATAGAGGTATATACTCGTCAACGATGTTCGCCATGTAACATTCATCGCCAACTAGAGGATCCGTTAATCTTGAAAAGACATTTAACCGTAACCGACGGTTACCAAAAGTCATGTCGACCGTGCCCGATTTGCAATTATTTTGGGCATTCGATGTTGCCAAAAATGGTTGACCTAGGATCACCGTTGGTTGCTTTGTTCGGTCCAAAGAAACATAATCTAATACAAGAAAGTCCACCAGATAATAAAAGTCCTCGATCTTGACTATTACATCCGTGACTATCCCACGGGGTAGTTTAGGAGTCAAATCGGCTAACACCACGGTAGTGTTAGACACTTGAAGTGGACCAAAATCGTATTGGTCATATAAGCTACCCGGCAAGATACTCACACTTGCCCCAAGAACCAAAAGTGCCCGTGTCATTTTGAATTCACCCACTTGTATAGAAATAATGGGTGCCCCCGGATCTTGAAGTTTTGGTGGAAGTGCACCCGAAAGAATTGAACTCACGTTTTCAGTTAAATCAAGTTTTTTAGGAAATTTGTGAGTCCTCTTTTGGGTACATAAATCCTTCAAGTATTTAGCATATGAAGGTATTTGTTTGATGGCATCCAAGAGTGGTAAATTAATTTTTACTTGTTTAAAAATTTCCCACATCTCTTCTTGATGTGGGCCTCTTTTGTTTACCACTTTCTTAGATAGTCCCAAAAGAGCTTCGGGAAAAGGGGCGGTATTAACCTCCACACCCTTGTCCTTAGCCTTTGGGACGGGAACGGTCACAACGGGTGTATCTTTATTAAATTCATTTTTTGTTTGACCCGTTTGACCGTTACTACCTTCATCATCACTCGCATCTTCCACCACCCCTTCAACAAACTTGGGTGATGGTGGCTCAACACCATTATCTATCACTCGACCACTACGTAAAGAAATTTTATTTATCGGTACCTCACGTGTGTTTTTCGAGCTCGACCCATGATGCTTAGGGTTCACCGTGGTGTCGCTTGGAAGTCCTCCTCCACTTCCGCGAATTTGAGCCATCTCTTGAGCAAGTTTCCCCACTTGCTTCTCCAACGCCTTCTGGGATTTATCTCGTACCTCAAACTCTTTCTTCATCTCTTGATTTGAATGATTGATAGCATTCATAATAGCATCAAATTTCGAATTGATCGAGTCGTCACCTTGAGAGTTTGAAGCATTACTCCCATTTCCGCCTTGGTTGTAACCTCTTTGATAATTACCTTCACGGTTTTGATACCCTTGGTTACCCCCTTGATTGTAATTCCTTTGGTAACCCCCTTGGTTACCACCTTGACGATTGTTGTACGAAGACCCACCTTGACCTCCTTGGTTACCCGATTGAAAATTCGGGTTCCTTTGGTTTGAAGCATTACCATACCGGAAATTAGGGTGATTTCTCAAGCCCGGATGGTAAGTGTTGGAGTTCATGTCATATTGCTTTCGGTCCCCATACACTTGGTTAACTTCCTCGGTGTAATCACCCGACCCCGTTGGACATTGTTCCGCTCTATGCCCAATATCACCACACTCTTCACACACTTCAAATTGAACCGCGTTCACTTCTTTCTTCTTCATTCGGGCCATTTCCCGCTCTAAGGTAGAAATCCGATCTTTAATCAAGATCGGGAAGTGACCGGGAAACGGGATGCTTCTTGGCTCGATCGGCCGATTCTTTCTCTTTCGAACGCTTGCTCATTCGTTCCAAAAACTCCCAATCATCGTCTTCATGGTTGCTTAAAAGGGTCCCATTGCTTGTTGATTCAAGTCGGTTCCATGTATTGTCATCTAGGCCCCGTACAAAGCACTTAACCAACTTCCACTTCTTGATTTGATGATGAGGGCATCTTCGCATCATTTCCCTAAATCTTGTAAAGGCTTCATGTAACGGTTCGCCCGATAATTGGCGAAAAGACCGAATTTCATCACGAGCATCATCGGTCTTTGCCATAGAGTAGTACTCATCTAAAAACGCTTGTTGCATTTCCCCCCATGTGTGGATGCTATTGGCCGGGAGTGTAAGAAACCACTGCTTCGCCTTGTCCTTTAGTGAAAATTGGAATAATCGAAGTTTGACCTCCTCTAAGGCAAAGTTGTGACCCCCGATAGTGTTGCAAACCGAAGAAAATTCCGCCAAATGCGTATACGGTTCATCTTTAGACCTCCCATTGAAGTGGGGAAGTATATTGATGTAGTGCGGCTTGCAATCAAACATCCTCCTTTCACATACTATCGGAGAGTCATTTTCAGTGACTATTGGTCGAAAGCGGTCATTCACTCCCCGTGGAGGTTGTTGACGACGTTGTGGACCGTTAACCTCTTGATCGACCAGCCTTCGGTTATCTCTTCGATCACCACCCCTATCATCTCTTCTATCGTCCCTTCGATTTCCACCTTGGTTACCCCTTTGATTACCCCCTCCCACGAAACGAGGAATCCGATTAGGGTTGCCATTGTTGTTGCTGTTGTTGTAAAACCCGTCATTTCGGTTCCTTTGGTTATTATTTCGTGGTTGGTGGTTATTTTCGTAACCGTCATTCCTCCTATTTCCATACCCATAGTCTTCATCCCCAACATAATTGGCATTTTGATAGCCAATTTCTTCATCTTCATACTCTCGAGCATTGTAATCATTACCTCGATTGATGTATCCCCAAACTTCATCATCGTCCACCCGATTGTCATAATAACCCCCATCATCCGAATGTTCGGTATGAATGCTTACGTGTTCCGGCGATTGATAACCGGGAACACTATAAGGCTCATCATCGGGGATTGCATTTCTCAAATCATCGATGTTGAACAACGGGTCTTCATTCGCGGGATTGCCGCGATCACAATTACCTCTACGATCGGAATTGACATTCCGATCATCAAGGTTGATGGGTAATGAGGCTTGTCGATGAAGGGTTTGTTGTTGGGGTGTTCGTTGGGTGTTGTTGGGATTTTGGTTTCGGAAAGGTGGAGTGGGTGGTCTAGCGTTGACATTACCACCTGGTTGCTCTTGAGGTATAGGTTGGACGTTTTGGGCGGGATAAAAGGTTCCTCGGGATTGAAATTGATTAGGATTGAGGTTTTGATTGGAGTTGAAGTTTTGATTGGAGTTGTGGTTCGCCATTGAATCGGTTTCAATGGTTGGTGTGAGTGGTGGTGTTTGGTTGGTTTGATTAGAAGCAAGTGTTGCTTCCAATCGGCTTGCTAAGTTTCTTCTTGCGATTCTTTCGATTTCCGGTTCGTAGACTAACGGTGAAGTCCTCCCGGAGTTCCGCGTATGCATACACTACCTGTATCCTGCACAAGTAACACACCCGCGTAACAAGGAAAAAGACAAAATGCAAAAAGAAAGCTACACAATTTAAACAGTTAATCACACGAATTCAAACAATATCCAAACACAAAGCGCACGCACTCCCCAGCAACGGCGCCAAAATTTGATCGGAGTGTCGCGCTCCGGTCAAAGATAATATTTATATATCCTAATTACCCTTAACAAATAGCTAGTGGCAGTGAGGAGTCGAACCACGAAGAGTATGTGGTTTGTGTACGTATTTGATTGAATTATGAAGTTGTCACAATTATGAAGATTGCTAAGATATATTTTTGTGTTTTTGTTTGATTGGAAGATGTGAATTAGAATTACTAAAATGATTAATTAGATTAACTACTCAAGATTACTAAATGCAAGAATTGGAAATGATTGTTTGAACAATAATGAGAAAACAAGGTTCACACCCGGTTTCAACAATTGCAAGACTTAGGGTTACTATGTATTTTAATTAGTTTTACTTGAAATAGTTCATTAACGGGTCGCAATCACAAAGCTTAGGTGTCAATCGCTATCAACGTCGTAAACAACGGACCATGATACACTTCGTTACTTTGGACTAGCAAATCCTATCGAAAGACAAGGCATAAATACGTGTATTCATTTC
Organism: Helianthus annuus; assembly: GCF_002127325.2. Taxonomy (NCBI): domain Eukaryota; kingdom Viridiplantae; phylum Streptophyta; class Magnoliopsida; order Asterales; family Asteraceae; genus Helianthus; species Helianthus annuus. Next base: position 59,135,956 of record NC_035447.2, on the reverse strand, counting down.
ACAAAGTCAAATTTAATCATTCACTCGACAGTTTGCAAATTCAATACCAACGTAGGACAATGTCTAAGATTCAAATGCAATTCAAGTTGTCACAAAACAATTAACAAAGATAATAAACCCTAAACCTTACAAAAGTCTACACCGGGGTGAAACCTCCAAGGAATTAGCCGAGCATGATCGAAGAAACTTGATCACCGGATGTTGAAAGCTTGACTTGGATCATCGTGACGTGTGAAGATGGATTGATGGATGAAGGTTGAGGTTTTGATTGAATGATGATGGTGAATGGATGAGTGGAATGGTGGATTGGTGAATTGATGAAGCTAGGGTTTTGAAATCAAGAAGAAGATGGTGAATTTTCTTGATTCGGGTTGTAAGAATGATGGATAGGTCAATGGTAGGTGAAGTGTGTGTGATAATGGCTCCAAGAATGGTTTTCAAACTCCCACTAAAGTGTAACTCCCGAATAATGCCTCAACAACCCTTTTTGATTCGTTATTTGAGCCAAAGCAAACAACAATCACGCAGCAGCATTGGAGGGCCGTCGCCGACGGCCTGATGCCCCGTCGGCGACGGTCCATGCTTTTTGACTTGGTGCCAACGGCTAAGCTCGCTGCTTACGGACAATTTTGGGCGACGGTTGATTACACTAACCGTCGGCGACGGCCCATATGGGCGTCGGCGACGGTGCCCAGAAACCATATCTTCTGTTTTTCGCGTTCCATGCTCCCGGTTGACCCGTCTCGCGTTCCGGTGGTTTATTTTTCATCCTGGTGACCCGTAAAGCTCCCGAAAAGCTCCTTAAACTTCGTTAGACCTGCAAAATACATATCTAATCAAAAGTAGGCAATTCGAAACTAAAACTTGTGTAAAAACATCAAATTAAACAATTACAAGCATCGGTTTTCGACCACGTATCAGTCCCACCGTAAGATTGTTGATACGGTCGATTAGGACCTCCTCTACTGACGTCATTTCGTCGAGAGCCTCCCTTAATGCTATGACATAGTGTACAAGTGTAGCTTCAATGGAGGGCCTTCTCCCTCTTCGACTGTTTGATGTCTTCGATTGTTTGATGAATGCACGGAAGATGTCTCGCTGTTTTCACTCAACATTCTAGAAAATAAACTGAAGATAGTTTATTTACTGAAACAGTAATCTGGACACGGCCCCGTGCTCGTTGAGCACGGCCCCGTGTTCATCTTTCTGCAGAGTTTTGAAACAAGGAATCTTGAAGTTTTATGTTATTTTCTGAACTTGTGAGGTCTTTTGCACATTAGTAACTCAAAACAATGTTATACAACTTTATTTTTAACAAGATTCCTTGAACAAAACTCAATAATCCTCACTACAAAGCTTGAAATTTCAAACTTTAATGGAGGTTCTTGGAGAAAGATGAAGAAGAAGGAAATGGTTAAAAGAGGAAAGGATAAGATGGTTTGTTGGAACCTTCTTTTAGAACATACCTAGGATAGTTGAGAGAAGATTCCTTCAAATCTCTGTCCCAAGATGGTCCAAATGTACAGAATTCGTGGCTGCATTTATAGAAAACGACAACATCCAGGACACGGCCCCGTGTCCAATGGGCACTGCCCCGTGTGCAGATAGAATTCTGACACAGTTTGTCCGTATTCTGATGTAAAGGTCAGAAGGGAATCTTTTGGTGGGCACGGGGGCGTGTTGGCTGGACACGGCCCCGTGTCGAGAGGCTGATTATGAAGTTTGTCTAAATTTTTTTAAGGAACTTAATTGTATCGGGTGGTTCCTTACTGGTTGGAACAACCCCAAAGTGCCTAAGATACCTTAATTGTCCTAGATTAAGGCAAGAACGCAAGAGGTTGTCGGTGAGGGTAATTCCTATTTTTATTCTAGGTGGACAAGTCCAACCCTTTCCCGGGCTCTCGTTAAAGAAGGTATATGCCGAATCGCTCAGGTCTATGTATGCACCGAACGAAGTCGATGGAGAGTCCTTCACGGCACAATCGGCACAGGGACGACTATCGTCCAAGTCTTCGCTAGAACTGAAGGTATTTTTGGGAGCAACGAGGTTGTTGGAATGCGACCCCAACATTTCTTCATGGTCGTCGTCTTGGGATGGATTAATGAAATCCTTCCTAAGCTCTTTTAACCAATTTAAAATTAGATTTTCTAGTTGAAATAACTCGTCAAGGAGCATTTCTCCTAGAATATCTGGCTGGGCGCATTCGAGGGAGAGATAGTGATTATTTTTACTTTCGCCCCTCTTAAGGTTATAGGGAGACGGTGGGTCTATATAGTGGGGCTTATAATTTAGAAAGTAACATTCTAATTCTTTATGTTTGCCTCCACATAATTGACACCACGTACCATAAGAGTGCGGAAAGTAAAAAGAATTACCATCACTCATGTTTGTGTCAGAAATTACCAACCGCCGGGATCTAACGGTTCTGTTTTCAGTAACTGAATCTTGGGCACGGGGGCGTGTTGAGTGAGCACGGCCCCGTGTTCAGCTTACTGTCTGACTTAAAACAAGATTGCCAGTTCCAATGATTGAGCACGGGGGCGTGTTCAGCAGGCACGGCCCGTGCTGAGCTCTGCCGAAGCTGAAAAACTAAGAAAATCCTAAAAAAATAAAAAGAAAATAAAAAAAAAATGATTAGGCCGTTGTTTCCTAACTTTCTTAAAATCCTTGTGTCCCCGGCAACATCGCCAAAAACTTGATGTGCGTAAGTGTGATATATTTTTGATATATATTTTAAGCCCCTTTTACACTTTTTAGCCAAGTTTTAAATTTATAAAACACGATATTTACTAACACTAAAGACACATATGGGCAAGTGCACCCATCGTGGACGTAGTATAGTGTTGGTAAGATACCGAGGTCGTCCAAGGACACAAGAGCTTTTAGTACTGGTTTATCCTCAACGTCTAATCAAATCAAAATGTTAGAAAAATATTTTTTAAACTAAGAAAATAAAACTAACTAAATGCTGAAAAATAAAATAAAAATAAAAACAGATAGACAAGATGAATCACTTGGATCCGACTCGTGTATTAGTATAACCTTTGATTATTTTTGCACTTTTGCACTTGTTTAAGAGATTATCTTAGTTATTGTAGTAGGCCCCTCTTTTGAAGGCGACGTTACCCTCAACCCAGTAGTTTGAGTCAGCAAGGATACAATCCTAAAGGGTCGGATTATTGAAAGATAATGAATTAAGTTATTAATGTAAATTATGGTAGGCCCCTCTTTTGGAGGTGACGTTACCTCGACTAAGTAGTCTGAGTCAGCAGGGATACAGTCCTAAATAGCCGGGTTATAGTATTAATAGTGTAGGATCATGTTCTGACCCGATTGAGTCGTTCAGAGGCGTTCAACTACGTTTCAGGTGCGGAATAACAAGAAACGGAGATAGAATTAGCTTGTTCTTCACTAAATATGCTGATTTTATTGATCTGGCAACGTTTACAGCTCAAACCTCACATCGGCAGCACTTTGGCATGGAATACAAGACATTTAATATGGTTTCGCTCGAATGGACTGCTATATATAGGCCTGGAGGTTTCGCTTATATGGACATGTCCATATAAGCGAAACTACGTGTGTACGAATAAGCGAAACCTATAGCCTATTACCATATGAGCGAAACTAACTTCCTAAACACATATACTTTCCAGTTTTCTCGAAAAACGTGCCCTAATCTATACAATACAATGTATGACTCGATCCAAGACGAAGTCGACAGATGTAGTGCACCAACAAACTCCCCCTCAGATTTTGACGGAGTCGTCCATCGAGTCACGACAATGCTGTGTCATCACATCTTCAATCTTGATCAGTCTCTGGGCTTTTCTCTCTCTTTATCTTCATCAACAGACTCCCCCTCTCGATTTGCTGGCATTTCTTTGTTCTTCAGCAACATTTGATACAGGATCGTTGTCTGCTTCTTCATGTTCCAGGATTGATACCTGGCTCAAGCTCTATTTGCAGAGTCTTTAATTTCCAAGATCGATCTGCCTGGTTCATCAGGAGTCAAAAACTTGACTTTCTTCAAACAGAGTCCTCAGGTATCGTAACCTTACTCTTTGTCTTTACATCCAAGATCTAAACCTGGCTATTCCTGCACATTCTAAACCCAGAAATAAATTTTCTAAATTTAACAATTTGAATGCACCAATATTGACTCCCCTCAAAACTAACTAACTGCATCAATAACTACTCTCTCTCAAATCACAAACACATGATGAACCACTTGTTGATTTAAAAACATATTTTGACAATTAAGACACACTCCCCCTCACAACAATGCCATCATGTTTAGCACTTGGAATTTTGAAAATCAGCTTTCCAACATCAGTTGTCGAAAATCTTTTTGACTTTTTCAAAAGTTTATGCTAAAACACACACAAAATCTTTTTGGATTTTCTGAAAGAAAGTAAATGACATCACTTGTAAAAACTAAGACTGACATCAATTGCAGAAACAACAAGATGCAGAAATGAAATACTTACAGACAATATTTTTGTGAGTTTGTGTAAGAGGATCATATCAGTTTATGAGACTTGTCACTAACACCATTAAGCTTTTTTCATTTTAAGTTCTAAGCAATTCACCTAGATTGTCAGTATGTTTGTCCAATTAAATTTTCACACAAATTTCAACTGCTTCGAGATACGAATTAATGTTTTAAGCACTTAAACTTATTCGAGTGTCCTACTTCTTGAATATACTCCCGTATCCAGATCCCAATATTCAGTCTTACAGGTGAGTATACCACAAATGATATCTGTTCAAGGGTTAGATGCGAGGGCCGTGAGAGCTCAGGTCGATACTTCCGTATACGCAAAGAGATGACGGCTTCGACTTTTCGGTGTGTCCCCTTTAGAGGATCTTTTTATTTCAACAGCAGCGACTATCAATTTTATTGTTTCATCAGCTTGCTGAGGGCGATGCTATGTTTCAAGCATTTGCGGAAAGCATTATCCGGGGACTAGGTCAGTATTTCCATACAGCAGAAGTCCCGGGATAATACCCCAGATATCACTGAGCATAAAGACCTAGTATCTCAGAATAAGGGACCTTTCAAACAAGATTTCAGGGGTTACCTATATATTCAAGCAGTTTTTGTTAACCCACTGAATAAGTAAGTTTGAATTTTTAAGTTTATATCTCGTCACAATCTACTAAATGTGTAAAAACCTACTGGCATATCCGCAGTGAGATTGTTTATCACATTTTAACTTTCCAATTCTTTAGCATGTTGTGACAGTCCACTGATGTACTATCATTTCCTCTTTTCACAACGAAACTCATTTTTTGAATTTTATCATGTTTTTAGCTTTTTCAAATTTTCTAATGTTTTTGGATTTTCTGAAATTTTCTACTCCCCCTAAAATGTAAACACGTTAAAGAAATTTAAAAACAAACTAAGCTCTTGACCCACTTGAACACAAAACAAACTATACAAAAACTTGACAACTGACATCGGATTGCATTAATTCGCCATCCACTATGCTTAAACAATCAGAACTCCCCCTTTCATAAACCATTTTCTCATTTAGATTTCAAAACACTGAAGTTTGTTTTAATCAAAATGATTTTTCCGGAAAATGATTTTGTGTTAACCACTTGAAGATTTACCACTTGTAAAATCGGGGTTATGGTTCATCATCTTGTCAGTTTCTATCATGTTAGTAAATCAAGTACAACTTAATGTCCCTGATTTACCGTTTTGCACTCAAGTAACTACTGTACCACTTGTAAAAATTACCACTTGTAGGTACAACCAAACAATACCAATTGTAGGAATATTACATCTACATTTTCCAATCAGGATGCCGATTCCTGCTTCGCACTTACTAACCTGGAAGCTCCGGCGTAGTCCTTTCACCTGTAATTATTCAAACAATTTCAACAATTTACATACAAATTTATCAAAAACATGAATGATGCCGATTCCTGATCCACGATATAAACTTGGGATCTCCGGCATAGTCCTAAGACTATTATGGGAAACAGACTTCCATCCAAGTCTTCTCAGACTTGATGGCTTTCAATTCTTGCACAGTGGGGTTATATGTTGCCTTTTTAGTAGCATAAAAATCTTTAACCCCCTTTGCTTTCCCATTCAACATTTTCCCAAATATTTTCTTTACGCTTCCATTAAATGTTTTCTCGACATCAAATTCATTTTTCTCTTTATAAAACTTATTCGAGATTTCAATTTTGCCAACTTTCTTTTTAACTTCTTCAAACTTCAGTGATGGAAAGTCAACATCATTCACTGAAATTTTTACCTCACCTTGTGGCTCCTCTGGCTTTTTGGAACCAGATTCATCGCCGACTTTCTCACTAGCCTTCCCAACAACCCACACTTGGTTGTCTTTCTCTTTCTTTTTATAAAAATTCTTTTTCGAACACTTACCAACCTCATAAGTTGAGTTTTCAAAAACTAAGTTTTTCGGTTGGTGGTTCAACATCAACAACTTTTTCTTTCAATTTTCTAGAAACTCCCTGTTTTAATTTGGCATTTTTTGAACAGTTCCATGCAATGTGACCAGCTTCATTGCATCTATAACAGGTACAAGTTTCCTTTGAATGACACACTTTAGATCCATTCTTCCTTTTCACAGCAAGAAACTCCTGCTTTGACTGTCTCCAGAATGGTTTCTTCTGTTCCTCTTCTGAGCTACCACCTGACACAAATTCTGTTTTTGTTTTAGAATTTTTTATATTTTTATGATTTTCTGGTGGAATAAAGCCAAGACCTTTCTTTTTGTAGCTACGATTTTGGTTAGATTTCTTTTGAAAACCAGAACTAGAATTGTAACCTTTTTTCTTGTTTAGACGTTGTTGAACTCTTGAAGTGTACTTTTTAGGTTTTCCAGTAAGATTTAAATCTTTTATTTCAGAAATATTAATTTCTGTCATTTTGAAAACCTTTTTAATTATGTCAAATTGAACACTTCTTATTGGAAACTCTTTATCAGAGTATAATTTGTCAGAATCATTTGCTTTTGATAATAAAAACTCTTTACTGTAAGACCGTTTAACCGATGACTTTGAACTGTTGACTGACGAAATTGACCCTCCAGACTCAGACTTTGACTCATCCTCATTAGTATCCAACACCTGATCGACCACCTTTTTGATTAACTCAGACTCATGATCAGTGTTAGACGAGGTAAACGTGACATCAATGTTTTCTGGTAATTCATCAGTTGTGTCGGTTTTAAGCTTTATATTGACAGCTTTTTCAAGTTGCTCCTCGTTTGGTTTTCTAGGAGAATACCCTTCCCAAATTGGAGGCGGACACTTGTTATCACTAACAGTCGGTTTCTTACCACAGTCTTTCTTCTTCTTGGGCTTCTCATCTTGAAAAGCTTCCATACCTGCAACAGTTGGGTAAATACGATCAATGAGATAATCAGAACTAGAATAACTTTGTAATAATCGTCTAATTCTCTCATTCTCGATTTTCTCTATTTCCAACTCTTGCTTCCACTTAGCACTTTCTTCGATGTAGAAGTTGATAGCTTTCTTCTTTGTCATCATGACTGCATTCATCATCGTCAGTGCTTGTTCTCTTTATGAATTTGTCATTTGGAGACTAGTTACTGTTTTGTTTAAGACATCATAAGATTTTTTCACATAATTAAGGTTGAACAGTAACTGCTCCTTCTTCTTCTCATATTCAGCAATTATTTCGTCTTTTGCTGCACATCCCTTGCAAGCTTCCAAACACTTCTCGCAAGGCGTTACAACTTCAACAATCTTCTCAACTTCGATTGTTTTCACTACTTCAACCACCTTTTCTGTCTCTATCACCTTCTCAGCTTCAGACATCTTTTCTTCACTCACCTGCTCAGTCTTATCATTCTCCTCAGCAACACTTTCAGTTTTCATTTCCATGTGCTCTTTTGCAGCTCTTTTTGCCTTCAACTTTTCCATGCGATCTGCAAAATAGAAATGAAAACTTTCAGGAGAAAGATGAGTTTTAGCAATATTGATATGTTTCTCTTCCTCATCATCACTACTGCTATCAATTGGTGATTTATCAAACTGTACAGATTTTTCAGAATCAGCATCTGATACACCAGAATCAGACGGTGTTTGATCAAATACAACTTCTTTTTCTGAAGTAACATCGTTCTGAACACTCTCATCTGAACTTTGTGAACTATCATCAACACTTTCTGAGCTTTCATCAGATGCAACAAACTGTTCTTCCACACTTTCTATATTCACACCAATAGATTTCATCAATGTGGTAAACATATCTGGTTCTCTCACAATCTTAGCAATGAAAGCTTTGTACTCTCCCTTTTCATCAACAAACATATCCCAGCTGAAACCTTCAGGTAGTCTTTCATCATCTTGATCAACTAAACAGGCTTTGCTATCAGGAGATATGTAGTTGCTCCAATTGAAATCCACTAAACATGCTCTTTTCGAATCCTCAATCTTCCTACCATGAGCCGTCTGTGAGTCTTGTGATTGACCAACCTGCTGATAAATGGCTTTCCGGTAGTAGTCATCTTTTCCAAACGGATTCTGTGCTCCACTAGCTTCCCTATTCTTGCATTCCCGTTTGAAATGACCTTTCTCCCTGCATCGAAAACAAGTAACTTTTCAGCACGTCTAAGAACACTGGCTAGACACCATTTGATATCCATTAATTCCATCTCTTCAGCGTCTATCTGATCGTAATCCTCTTTGGTGAGCATAGGATTTCCGATCCGACCAGCAACCAGACCTTCATATGAAAGCAATACCGAACCAAGTAGAGCCATGTGGTCTTTAGCAGTGTCCTCTGAAAAACTTTGACCTTCTGGAAGATTTAGAGCAATGTTACACTGAATCACGTAACCATTTCCTGTCTTTGTGCCTTGAGACTGAAAGCTTGTGTTTGACTCTTTAGGATTGACACTCAGAAATGATGAGAATCCACTGCTGATTTTGCTTGAACCCTAATCAGCTTTTTCTGATGAATCTTCAGTACTGAATGCAGTTTGGATTTTCGGACTTCTTTCAGATTCTGGAACTGGAATGCTACCCTTGTAGTACATCTTCACATCCTGTTGACCACTCGGACTGTTCATCCTGGCGATCTTCTGCTGTTCCAGATCCTGACTCTCGATCTTTTCGATGAACTGAGAAATCGTTAACCCATCAAAAACACCCTTGTTTTTCAGAATCATCAAATACGTTCCCCATTCTTTCTGTGGTAATGCATCAGCTAGCTTGTCTGCCCACTCTTCACGATCTTTTTCAATACTTAACATCGACATTGATCGCACAAGGTGGCAGTATCTCTCAATCAGCTTCTTTGTATCTTCACCCGGTAGACTGCTGAACAGATCAAACTCTTTCTTAAGCAGCGCTTTCTTGCTCCTTATCATGTTCTCGCTTCCCTCAAATTTGTCTTTAAGTGCATCCCAGATTGACTTTGCAGTTTTGTCATGTTGTAGCAAAATGAAGATGTCTTCTTTGATCGCTTGCTGAAGCAGACTTATCATCATTTTCTCAGCTTTGTACATAACTCGTTCCTGCTCCGTGAATTCTGATAGATTTTTGGTAGTCTGCAATTATGTTCGAGGCAACACGTATTTCTTCAAGATACATTCCCACGACCTAAGATGGTTTGCCTGAACCCAGTTCTCGAATCTGTCTTTCCACCCGTAATATTCTTCGATACTCATCAATTTCGGGCGTTTTTGGGTGGTTCCCGTCTCATTTTCTATATTCATGGCTTGAACAACGGCGGCTGGACCAGACGGTGTTGCGAACGCGTTATAGAACTTAGTGTCCATGATGACTTGACACGTTTTTTCAAACGAAACTTGGTGTTTGTACACAAAAGCGAAACCAGATAGTCCACAAAAGCGAAACTAGGATTTTGTCTGTAAAAGCGAAACCCTAGATGTTCTTTGGAGCGAAACCTGTTGATGTACAAAAAGGCGGAACTAGAGTTTGTCTGAATGAGCGAAACCTTGATGAACCCTAAAAGCGAAACCCCAGACTAGTTCTTTGGAGCGAAACCTTGGTGACACAAGAGCGGAACCTTCATGCGATTTGGAGCGAAACCTCTGATCTTTGGTCACAAAAGAGAAACTAGTGGTTCAAATAAGCGAAACTACACTATGTCCGAAAGAGCGAAACCTAGTTCGAAAGTCATTTGGTCCATTTTTAGTCCGTATTTTGATCCGAAACTTTCCAAGATTTGTCTATGTTCAATAGCGCACAGTCTGTGAAATTTTGAGCGAATTTCGACCGATAAAACTTTCTGAATTGATGAAAGAAAGTGTAGAAGCAAGAAAACAAGATAAATTCCAGCTAATCTCTGCAGAACTCCTCCTCCTGAGCTCTGATACCGCTTGTAGGATCGTGTTCTGACCCGATTGAGTCGTTCAGAGGCGTTCAACTACGTTTCAGGTGCGGAATAACAAGAAACGGAGATAGAATTAGCTTGTTCTTCACTAAATATGCTGATTTTATTGATCTGACAACGTTTACAGCTCAAACCTCACACCGGCAGCACTTCGGCATGGAATACAAGACATTCAATATGGTTTCGCTCGAATGGACTGCTATATATAGGCCTGGAGGTTTCGCTTATATGGACATGTCCATATAAGCGAAACTACATGTGTACGAATAAGCGAAACCTATAGCCTATTACCATATGAGCGAAACTAACTTCCTAAACACATATACTTTCTAGTTTTCTCGAAAAACGTGCCCTAATCTATACAATACAATGTATGACTCGATCCAAGACGAAGTCGACAGATGTAGTGCACCAACAAATAGTAGTTTACTTATGAGGGGGTCAAAGAGTTTGGATCCCCGCCATCCAATACCTTTGGGTATTGAAGGAGATCCTACTAAATTTGACCCAGGTCCCTTGCAGGACCTCTAAACGCTGAACAAGGGCAAGACCTTTACCAAACCGTTCCCTTAACCCCCGACCAGGTAGCCAACATACCTCCATATAGACCGTGGAGATATGAATGGTGAAAATCTTTTATTTTATATAGACAGTAAAATCATGCCAAGACACCACGGACAAACGATGAGGAAAAGTCACCTTCAACATAAGAAACTAGTTATTAAAGTCATTAATACAAAACCAAATAAAAAGTGCAAAAGATTGAAAATAAAAAGTATTATACTAAACACTTGTCTTCACCAAGTGATGTAAGAAACTTAGGCAAACATGGCCTTGATTGTCAAGAACTCTTACGATCAATCTTGGATCCCGAGACGACTCACACACTCTATGATGGACAATGGATAATGGTGGTGGATGATGGTGTTGTGATGGTGGTGGGTGGTGGATGAAGTGTGAGAGAGGTGGTGTGCCAAGGGATGAGTTGCAATGAAGTCAAGCACTCCTATTTATAGGCTGAACAGAGGCCTGGGCACGGCCCCGTGTCCGCTGGGCACGGCCCCGTGCCTGTCTGACACTATCTCTCCTCATTAATTGTAATTCGCAATTACAATTAATGCGCCTGCAGTACTTTGGGCACGCCCCCGTGTTCGCTGGGCACGGCCCCGTGGTGAGCAATAGAAGCTTCTACATGTTTATCTTTTCTGCTGCTTCTTGGGCACGGCCCCGTGCTTGCTGAGCACGGGGCGTGTTCAGTCTTCTGCCTTCTCTGTTTTGCTTGGGAGGATGCTGTTGAGGAGTCGGGCAATCCACTTTTGTTCCTTTTCTTGTATTTATGTTAGATTTAGCTGTCTTTTTGCTTCTTTTGTTAATTTGAGCTCATTTAATCCTGAAAATACAAAAGGAAGACAAAAACACACTTTTTCCAACATTAGTACTTAAAAAGGGTTAGTTTTATGCCTCATTTGATGTAATTTATATGTTGCATTTTACACACATCAACGTTTTACTGTGACGTGTTGAACAACTAAAATTCCATCAATTCCGACTTGTTCTAATAGCCGGGAATCACCCCGTTCCATCAGGACTTGCCGTTCTTGGCGGTTTTCCTTTGTTTAACCCGAATTAGGTTGTTTCATCGCTAGGAATCAGATCTTTGACCAACACGACACTAAAAATGAGTAGAAGGTCGTTATAAGCCCTGATTCTACCGTTTTTGAATGCCTTGAGAGTAAAAGAATTGAAAGAAAGTTTGGAAAACCATCCTTCAATCCTTTTATTCGTGATTATGTATAGATCTGATGTGAAAATCTTGTTTATTCGTGTGGAAATCCCTTAGATCTGAGTCGTTCTCGGTGGAATGAGGCCAACACTTGAAGTTCATAAGAACTCCATGATGACATCACCCTAGAACACCTCAAATCCATTGATTTCACGGTTAAAATTCGAAAATTGAAAGATAGAAAGGTGAAGGAATGCATATAGATCAAGGAAGTATAAGATTTGAGTGGAAAACTTACAAGAATCGCGAGAAATCGAGAGATAAAGGGGTTGGGACGTCTGGTCGAGCAGCAACAGTGATAATAAGTGTTTTGGGGGTGAATGATGGGTATTTATAGGCAAGGAGGGAGGAAAGGAGGGCAAAGTGGCCTAGATCAGACGGCCCGTTCAATCGGCCGGCCCAGCCGTCCGGCTGGCCCGTCCGTACGGAGGCCTTTTGATCCTCGTTTTTGGTGCGTTGCGATAGTTTGGGCCATATTTTCATATATTTATATTGTTATTTATTTATTTATTATAAATAATCACAAAAGGGTCGTATATACGTATCTATATAACCAATATTCGGTGCGATGATCGAGTTACGCGTGCATTCGAGTGCGTTCTTCGATGTGATGTGCCACAATGATTATCGGGGCACTACTTGCTCGTATTGCCGTCATCGTCACGAAGGCTGGAGACATGGTACTCTCCCGATAGTTTTTGTTAGCGTTGTTTGTTTACGTTTTGACACCTCACTGTTATCGAGGAGGGTAGATTAAGTCCTCACTCAACATCATCATGAGTGTTATTATTTACGAACAATAGCTTGTAATAGCGATAGAATATATGTAATTATTCGATTATACTCCGATATAGTGATGTATCTGATATAGTTACATTATGATCCGAATCTCTAGTGCCAGGCGTAACGAGTGTAACGAGTAGTAACAACGCACGAAGGTGCGGGTTGTTACATTTTCTATATGTAAAAATTATATTTCATATTTTTCATGAAAAGGTTTGAATATATGATTATATTCAAATAAAAAATAGTAAATATTAAAATCAAACCCACCATTTTTTAAATTGAATCATAGAAAAATACTATTTTCATTTTCATTATTATTATTATTATTATTATTATTATTATTATTATTATTATTATTATTATTATTATTATTATTGCCACTTTAGTTGTTATTTTAGTCTCTGAGGTTTGATTAAAATTGCCACTTTAGTCCAAGTAGCTTTTTTTCTTGTTATTTTAGTCCAAATAGTTTTTTTTTTCCTGTCATTTTAGGCCCTGACTTTTGACATTTTTTTTGTCATTTTCATCCAACCCACTAACTCCATTAAAAAAAATTAGTTTAACTTAGGTGAATTTTGGTCAAATCACATTTTTCTTTCTCTTTTTGCAGGTGCAATGGTATAGGGATGGTGGTGTGCCAGTTTATAGTGAAGATGATGGTGGTGGTTGCTGGTTTACGATGATGGCGGTGGTGTTGGTTGATGATGTGGGTGGCGGAAAAGTGGCCGGTGGTGGTGGTGGAAATGATGGGTGGTGATGGTGGTGGGGTGGGTAGTGATGGTGCAGGCATGTGGTGACAATGATAGAAGGTTGTGATGGGGTGGGTGGTGGGAGATGATTATGGTGGTAGATGTAAATAGCAAAAAAATGACAAAAGTTAGGATCTAAAATGACAGAAAAAAGTATTTGGACTAAAATGACCAAAAAAAAGGGAAAATTACCAAAATGTTGGTTGACCAAGAGTGTTTTCAAATTTGTCACCCTCCTGCGTCCTTGGAAGGACTACTCAGCCTCGGAAGCGTCCGTATGTTTTGTTGAAGCGTCCATGTCGTAGAAGCTGACACGTGTCCGACATGTTTATGCGTCCTTGAAAGGACCATTCCGGTGCGCCCTTGGACAATATTTTTGCGTCCTTCCCTTTTAATTTTTGCGTCACATCCAACCCTCAAACCCTGACCGCCACCCTCTGTCAGACACCATCTTTATAATCTTGTGGTTGTCGTCGGTTCAATCTTTTCCGATAAGATTTCCGTTCACTGAGTCATATATGTTCTCTCTAAGAATATATATATATATATATCGCATATATATAAGTATCACACATCATCCCATAAATACAGTTCTTTTTAGAGAGAGAGAGAGAGATAACTGTGTTTTTTTAAGTGCTGAAAGAATACTTAGATGTTTCTTTTCATGGGTATGTGGTTGCATGTTCTTAGATCTGACTAAAAAAAGTAAAAGAGATTGAACTGATGACAACCACAATATTAAAAGGGAAGGACGCAAATATATTGTCCAAGGACGCACCGAAATGGTCCTTTCAAGGACGCATAAACATGTCGGACACGTGTCAGCTTCTAGGACATGGACGCTTCAACAAAACATATGGACGCTTCCGAGGCTGAGTAGTCCTTCCAAGGACGCAGGAGGGTGACAAATTTGAAAACAATCCTGGTCAACCAATATTTTGGTAATTTTCTAAAAAAAAAACTATTCAGACCAAAGTATTTGGACAATTTACTTTATATTTAAATACTTTCAGTTAACTATCACATCGTCTGGCTCTTGAATCCATCCGGTTATAAAAAACAATTGAGTAAACTGCTATTTTGGTCCCTGTGGTTTGGGCACTTTTGCCATTTTAGTCCAAATCTCAAATTTTTTAAATCTGGGTCCTTGCGGTTTCACTTTTATTGCCATTTTAGTCCAAAAGTGAAATTTGACCAAAATCTCCAAATTAAACCCCCTGTTTTGTCCTTTTGCTCAAGGGTATTTTTGCCATATATATATATATATAGGGAGGGGCTCATGCGAGAACCACCCTTATTGTGAGAACCGCGAGAACCAATGTGAACACAACCTAAAATAGCTAAAAAAAACCTAAAAAAAACTAACCCCCCCCCCCAAGCTAAATGCTAAAAACTAAAACCCCTAAAAAACCTAAAAAAAACCTAACCCCCCTCCCCCACCCCCCAAAAACCTAAACCCCCCTCCCCCCAAGCTAAAATGCAAAAAACTAAACCCCCAAAAAACCTAAAAAATCTAAAAAAATAAAAAAAATTCTAAATTTTTTTTTTTAATATTTTTTATGCTCAAATCGCTACTTTTAGTGGCAAAAAAATTTTTAATTTTTTTTGGCTTTGAAAAGTAGCGATTTTTATATAAGGAATATTAAAAAAAAATTGTGTGATTTTTAGCTATTTTAGGCATTTTTGGTTGTATTCATATTGGTTCTCACGGTTCTCGCAATAAGAGGTGGTTCTCGCATGATCTTCTCCCTATATATATATATATATATGTAGAGGATCCTGTAAAAAAAGGCTTAAAGTGTGAGAAGGGTAAGAAAGAATCTCAACCATTAGATCTTTTGATCTAATGGTTGAGAACAATAGGGACCAAATTGTAAAATATTTTCATTAATTAATTTGGACTGATTTCAAATATCTAGGGGCAATATAGTCTTTTAGACCCACTAGAAATTAGGTAATGCACATGTAATTTCCCCCCGTCTTTTTTAAACGTCAATAACTTTTTGCACGTAACTTTTTTAAAAAAAAAAATTTACACCATAATAACAACGAGCGTTTTTTTATCTTTAATATGAGTACCATATTGCTATACTTATATAGAGAAAAAAATGTGTTTCGATCAGATGTTTAGTCAATGAATGGTGTTATATACTTGTTGAATAGTGTTATATACTTGCTGAATGGTTTATATACTTACTGAATGGTGTTATATACTTGCTGAATGGTGTTATATACTTACTGAGTGGTGTTATATACTTGCTGAATGCTGAATGTTGTTATATACTTGCTGAATGGTGTTATATACTTACTGAATGGTGTTATATACTTGCTGAATGCTGAATGGTGTTATATACTTGCTGAATGGTGTCATATACTTGCTGAATGGTGTTATATACTTGCTAAATGGTGTTATATACTTGCTGAATGGTGTTATATACTTGCTGAATGGTGTTATATACTTCCTATAATTAAGGTGGCGGTTATGGGAAGTTTTTAATTAATTGAATTAATGATAAAATTACTTGTTTACCCTTTTCAATTAATTTAAATCTAGTGGCTGAGATTTTTTCTTACCTTTCTCACACTTTTGGTCTTTTTTACAATAACCTTACCCTATATATATATATATATATATACATATATATATATAAATAAAACAGAAAATCCTCAAATTAAACCCCCATGAAAATAGCATCTTTGACTTGAAGTATGAGAATCTTTGACCTTCTTTGAAGAACAATTCAGGGGCCGTTTGGCAACATCTGAACCAATAAGTGCTGAATGAATAAGAGGTCTGAATGGGTAAGAAGCTCTGAACCAATAAGTGCTGAACTAAAAGTGCTGTTTGGTTGCACCTCTGAATGACTGTGAAAAATCACATTTTTACCCCTCTGAACTACTTTGTGCTGAATAAAATGTATCTATTTGTTTACTGCTCTGTATTGAATGATGAATAACTTAAAAGGTACAAAACATAATAGAAAATCCAAGTTACACATAAATTCTTCACAATAAATCCGGTCTCCAGAGTATTTAAAATTCTTCACAACAAATCTGTTCTGCCATTTTTTGGCCAGTCACTTTGATGTCAGAATTTCTAATAAGAAGGAAAAAAGGGCATACACATTCTTTGGCCTAGTGCATGAAGAGCAGCTTCATCGTAAAAGTGTGAAAGTTGCCTCAATAATCCTAAAGACAAAAAAAAATCATTGTTAAGAAATATATCTAAAAATAAAATTATAGTAAGTGTTATAGCAGAATTTTGGCTCTCACAAAATGAATGGTGGCATAGCAGGGCCATTTTGAGTGTTTTTCAATGATCTTTCACAAACATTTAATTAAACAAAATTAAACATATGACACTTCTTTGAAATTAACAAATAAAACACTTCTTTGAAATTAACAAACGGGTCAACTGGGTTAAAATTCGCCTCTAACTGGTCATAGAGATAAACATCAAAAATGAGCTAATATATAAGGTCAAACATAGCCCAAAGTGTACTCACATATCACAATATAGAAACCTCTTTGGTATAGAGATGATAGCTGATGCGTGTTAGTGTATATATGTTTTTAGATGTTTAATTAAGCCCTTTTTACACTTTTAGCCAAGTTTTAAATTTATAAAACACGATATTTACTAACACTAAGCACACATATGGGCAAGTGCACCCATCGTGGACGTAGTATAGTGTTGGTAAGATACCGAGGTCGTCCAAGGACACAAGAGCTTTTAATACCGGTTTATCCTCAACGTCTAATCAAATCAAAAAGTTAGAAAAATGTTTTAAACTAAGAAAAATAAAAACTAACTAAATGCTGAAAAATAAAAATAAAATAAAAACAGATAGACAAGATGAATCACTTGGATCCGACACGTGTATTAGTATAACCTTTGATTATTTTCGCACTTTTGCACTTGTTTAAGAGATTATCTTAGTTATTGTAGTAGGCCCCTTTTTCGAAGGCGACGTTACCCTCAACCCAGTAGTTTGAGTCAGCAAGGATACAATCCTAAAGGGTCGGATTATTGAAAGATAATGAATTAAGTTATTAATGCAAATTATGGTAGGCCCCGTTTTCGGCGGTGACGTTACCCTCGGCTAAGTAGTCTGAGTCAGCAGGGATACAGTCCTAAATAGCCGGATTATAGTATTAATAGTAGTTAGCTTATGAGGGGGTCAAAGAGTTTGGATCCCCGCCATCCAATACCTATGGGCATTGAAGGAGATCCTACTAAATTTGACCCAGGTCCCAAGCAGGACCTCTAAACGCTGAACAAGGGCAAGACCTTTACCAAACCGTTCCCTTAACCCCCGACCAGGTAGCCAACATACCTCCATATAGACCGTGGAGATATGAATGGTGAAAATCTTTTATTTTATATAGACGGTAAAATAATGCCAAGACACCACGGACAAACGATAAGGAAAGATCACCTTCAACATAAGTAACTAGTTATTAAAGTCATTAATACAAAACCAAATAAAAAGTGCAAAAGATTAAAAATAAAAAGTATTATACTAAACACTTGTCTTCACCAAGTGATGTAAGAGACTTAGGCAAACATGGCCTTGATTGTCAAGAACTCTTACGATCAATCTTGGATCCCGAGACGACTCACACACTCTATGATGGACAATGGATGATGGTGGTGGATGATGGTGTTATGGTGGTGATGGGTGGTGGATGAAGTGTGAGAGAGGTGGTGTGCCAAGGGATGAGAGAGAATGAAACCAAGCTCCTCTATTTATAGGCTGAACAGAACGCTGGACACGGCCCCGTGTCCGCTGGACACGGCCCCGTGCCCGTCTGACATTCTCTCTCTTCATTAATTGTAATTGCGAATTACAATTAATGCGCCTGCTGTACTTTCAACACGCCCCCGTGTCCGCTGGGCACGGCCCCGTGGTGAGCAATGGAAGCTTCTACTGGTTTGTCTTTTCTGCTGCTTCCTGGGCACGCCCCCGTGTTCACTGGACACGGGGCGTGTTCAGACTTCTGTTCTCTTCTCTTTGTCTTGGGAGGTTCCGTTGAGGGTCCGGGCAGTTTACTTTTGTTCCTTTTCTTGTATTTATGGTAGAATTAGTGGTCTTTTTGCTTCTTTTGTGATTTTGAGCTCATTTCATCCTGAAAATACAAAAGGAAGACAAAAACACTCTTTTTCCAACATTAGTACTTAAAAAGGGTTAGTTTTATGCCTTAATTGATGTGTTTTATATGTTGCATTTTACACACATCAAATACCCCCACACTTGAACTTTTGCTTGTCCTCAAGCAAAACTCTTTTAATGTGGCTTACACTCCCAAATGGAATAGGTAGAAGAGAAGTTTTTAACTTGTCCTAGAGTGTCGGGAATCCAAGGTTTGTATAGGTTCTATTTTTATTTTATTTACAATCTTATTCGTCATGGTTTATTTTGAACTTTTCATAAGATAAACTACTTATTTGGGCATAGCATGCCTTATTAAAATTCCATTTATATACAAGTTCACATACCTCACGGGAGATCACTCAATCACTCGGCCGAAGGTGTATATTTAAGTGAATCGCTCGAGAGCGGCACGGATTTACATTCTCCATATGCTTGCCAAGCGATCAATCCTCCTCCTTTTTAACTTTTTACCTTTGTAAATATCAAGAGGTCTTTTGGGGTGAAGGCTTGGGTTTAAAGGTGGGTGGTTGGTTAGTGGTTAGTAAAAAGGGCGAAAATCGTAACAAGTGTCGGTTTTCGTGAAATACCTTATTTTTGGTGACATTTATTTTTGAAGTATTTCTCCAAACAAGCTTTTTGTAGCTTATGTTTGTTTTTGACTTCATTCATTTTTTTTTTTTTTTGTGTCACGTAAAGGGTATGTTTATGAAAAACCGAGTTTGTTACTAAAATAAAGGTGAAAAAATGAAAAAGGTTTTTGGTGGGTAAAAAAAATTGTTTTGGGGGTAATGAAATGAAAGGTTTAGGCTCAAAGGGGTTTTCTAGGGGGATTTTGGGTAAAAAAATGAAAAATAATGGTTTTGAAAGAAAAATAGTTAGTCCTAATGCCTCCATCATTTACTTACTTGGGTTTAAGTTGGTAAGGACCGGGAATGTATCGTCGTGGCAAGTTCTAGATTTGTAAAGACCGAGCGGCTATTCACACAAGAAACGAAAAATGAGCATTTAATCTAAATATGTGTATTTTTATGCTCAATAAAGGCTCAAAACTCACTTTTTGTGGGAATGGGTTTTTAATGTGACCAAGCATATATAATCGAATTTTAGCTAGACTTGTTATACCGGTTCATAGTTTTCTTATGTTAGTTCTTTTTATCACGACGCTATCGGTTGTAAGTTTGTAAAAATATAACCCTTTTATAACTTGTTATTCCCAACTTAAACTAAGACAAGTAAATAAAAAAAAATGAAAAAGTTTTTGAAAAAATTTGGGGTGTTTAGCGGTTCCAATAGAGTTTTGTGTAAGGCTTGTTTTAGGATTTTGCAAAATTCCAAGGTTTTAGCATCCCCCCCACACTTAAATTACACATTGTCCTCAATGTGTCCAAAAATAAAGTTTTTGGTTGATTAGAATATGTAAAAGTGTGTTTAAAAACAAAGATTTGTGTTACTGGCGCTCTGGACACGGCCCCGTGTTGACCGGGCACGGCCCCGTGGTCAAGTGCCAGTAACAAAAATTATAGAAGTGAAACAGAAGCCTGGACACGGGGGCGTGTTCGCTGAACACGGCCCGTGTCCAGTTACCTGAACTGGGTGATTTCCTGCAGGGGGCTCAGCACGGGGCCGTGTTGGTTGGGCACGGCCCGTGTGGAGCCTTCTGTTATGGAGATTTTTGTCGGTTTGTTCTGTTCTTCTGCATGGTTCCATTTTTTCTCGTTCCTTTTTTCATCCATTACCACCACGAGTCCATAAATCATAAAAACCATCATAACATTGCTAATAGAGAGATTACATAAATATAGCTAATTAACTAAGGGGTACATAAGGTTATCATAAAGGTTCTACTTATTTATGAAAATTTCGGGAATAGCTTCCCGATGTAGAAACATTCTTCAGCCCATGGCTCCTAGGTTCTCGCTCAAAGCCATTCTTCTATCTCCCTTAGGAGGTAGAAGGTAGCCTCATTCTCGTCGGTATCTTGAGGAGGAGCGCTTACCGGGATTCCTTGCACTACCCTTGGTTGCGGTACTTGGTGCAAGGCGTGCCATTCTGCTGGGATGATAACTTCGGGTACCACATTCCACGCCCTGTGTGTAATCACCGGAACCAAAGGCGGGGAAGCAAGAAGGTTTAACCTTTGGTGCAGAAGGTTCACTTCTTGCAGGCAGCCCTCCAGACCTATCGTCAGATGATTAACGCGGTCCACTAAAGCTTCTTCTACACTTGTCAATTCGTCCACGGCTTCCCTTAAAGCGTAAACGTAGTTTACTAGGGAATCCTCTGCGGTGGACGATCTCCTTCCATTTCGGTTATTCCTTGAAGATGCTCCGCTGTTTCGGCTGGCCATTTTCTGCGAAATAAGCCGAGGATAACTAAATTTTTGCAAAACAGTACCTCGAACACGGCCCCGTGCTCAGTGAGCACGGCCCCGTGTTCAACTGTCTGCAGGAATTTTTGTCTAATGGTTCTAGGTTTTTTAAATTATTTCTATATACTTTCGTCGTGTTATGAGCTTAGATAATTTAAAAACAAAGTTATAGAACTAACTTTAGACAAGAATCCATAGCGAAAATTCCTACAAACCTTGCATAGAAGGTTGGAATCATGGGTTTCCAAGCTTCCATGGAGGTAGGGTTTGAAAAATTTTTGGAAGAAGAGGAAATGAGCAAAAGTGGAAAAGACAAGATGGTCCTTAGGAACCTTCTTTTGGTACTTACCTAGGATGGTATATGTGAAGATTCCAGGGATCTCTGCTTTGTGGAGTGGTAAAAAATGAGCAGGGTTCAGGCTGCATTTAAAGAAAACGACAGCACACTGAACACGGCCCCGTGTCCGCCGGACACGGCCCCGTGTGCAGAAAAAATCCTGACACATTTTGTCCGTATTCTGACAGAATCAGCAGAAAATCTTCTGAGCGAACACGGGGTCGTGGTGACCGGACACGGCCCCGTGTCGGAGGGCTGTCTTATGGAGTTTTGTCTTTTCTAAGGAGCTAACTTGTATCGGGTGGCTCCTGACTTGTTGGAACAACCCCAAAGTGCCTAAGATACCTTAATTGTCCTATACTAAGGCGAGAACGCAAGAGGTTGTCGGTGAGGGTAATTCCTATTTTCATTCTAGGTGGACAAGTCCAACCCTTTCCCGGGCTCTCGTTAAAGAAGGTGTATGCCGAATCGCTCAGGTCTATGTATGCACCGAACGAGGTCGATGGGGAGTCCTTCACGGCACAATCGGCACAGGGACGACTATCGTCCACGTCTTGTCTAGGAAGAAAGGTATTTTCGGGAGCAACGAGGTTGTTAGAATGCGGTTCCAACATTTCCTCATGGTCATCATCTTGGGATGGATCTAAGAAATCCTTCCTAAGTTCTTTTGACCAATTTAGAAGTAGTTCTTCTAGTTGAAATAGCTCGTCAAGGAGCATATCTCCTAGAATATCCGGTTGGGCGCATTCGAGGGAGAAATAGTGTTTATTTTTACTTTCGCCCCTCT
The DNA here is from genome assembly GCF_002127325.2 of Helianthus annuus. Lineage (NCBI taxonomy): Eukaryota > Viridiplantae > Streptophyta > Magnoliopsida > Asterales > Asteraceae > Helianthus > Helianthus annuus. The sequence goes on along the minus strand of NC_035447.2, from coordinate 59,113,620 downwards.
TAAAGTTACAAGGAATTGGTGGGTCTATATAGTGTGGCCTATAAGTGAGGAAGAAACATTTTAATTCCTCGTGTTCGCCTCCACATATTTGACACCACAAACCATAAGAGTGCCGAAAGTAAAAAGAATCACTATTACTCATGTTTGTATCAGAAGTTACCAACCGCCGGGATCAAACGGTTCTGTTTTCAGTAACTGAATCTTGGGCACGGGGGCGTGTTGAGTGGACACGGCCCCGTGTTCAGCCTACTGTCTGATATAAAACAGGATTGCCAGTTCCAATGATTGGGCACGGGGGCGTGTTCAGCGGGCACGGCCCCGTGCTGAGCTCTGCAGAAGCTGAAAAATCTAAAAAAAAATCCTAAAAATTAAAGAAAAATAAAAAGATGATTAGGCCGTTGATTCCTAACTTTCTTAAAATCCTTGTGTCCCCGGCAACGGCGCCAAAAACTTGATGCGTGTTAGTGTATATATGTTTTTAGATGTTTAATTAAGCCCTTTTTACACTTTTAGCCAAGTTTTAAATTTATAAAACACGATATTTACTAACACTAAGCACACATATGGGCAAGTGCACCCATCGTGGACGTAGTATAGTGTTGGTAAGATACCGAGGTCGTCCAAGGACACAAGAGCTTTTAATACCGGTTTATCCTCAACGTCTAATCAAATCAAAAAGTTAGAAAAATGTTTTAAACTAAGAAAAATAAAAACTAACTAAATGCTGAAAAATAAAAATAAAATAAAAACAGATAGACAAGATGAATCACTTGGATCCGACACGTGTATTAGTATAACCTTTGATTATTTTCGCACTTTTGCACTTGTTTAAGAGATTATCTTAGTTATTGTAGTAGGCCCCTTTTTCGAAGGCGACGTTACCCTCAACCCAGTAGTTTGAGTCAGCAAGGATACAATCCTAAAGGGTCGGATTATTGAAAGATAATGAATTAAGTTATTAATGCAAATTATGGTAGGCCCCGTTTTCGGCGGTGACGTTACCCTCGGCTAAGTAGTCTGAGTCAGCAGGGATACAGTCCTAAATAGCCGGATTATAGTATTAATAGTAGTTAGCTTATGAGGGGGTCAAAGAGTTTGGATCCCCGCCATCCAATACCTATGGGCATTGAAGGAGATCCTACTAAATTTGACCCAGGTCCCAAGCAGGACCTCTAAACGCTGAACAAGGGCAAGACCTTTACCAAACCGTTCCCTTAACCCCCGACCAGGTAGCCAACATACCTCCATATAGACCGTGGAGATATGAATGGTGAAAATCTTTTATTTTATATAGACGGTAAAATAATGCCAAGACACCACGGACAAACGATAAGGAAAGATCACCTTCAACATAAGTAACTAGTTATTAAAGTCATTAATACAAAACCAAATAAAAAGTGCAAAAGATTAAAAATAAAAAGTATTATACTAAACACTTGTCTTCACCAAGTGATGTAAGAGACTTAGGCAAACATGGCCTTGATTGTCAAGAACTCTTACGATCAATCTTGGATCCCGAGACGACTCACACACTCTATGATGGACAATGGATGATGGTGGTGGATGATGGTGTTATGGTGGTGATGGGTGGTGGATGAAGTGTGAGAGAGGTGGTGTGCCAAGGGATGAGAGAGAATGAAACCAAGCTCCTCTATTTATAGGCTGAACAGAACGCTGGACACGGCCCCGTGTCCGCTGGACACGGCCCCGTGCCCGTCTGACATTCTCTCTCTTCATTAATTGTAATTGCGAATTACAATTAATGCGCCTGCTGTACTTTCAACACGCCCCCGTGTCCGCTGGGCACGGCCCCGTGGTGAGCAATGGAAGCTTCTACTGGTTTGTCTTTTCTGCTGCTTCCTGGGCACGCCCCCGTGTTCACTGGACACGGGGCGTGTTCAGACTTCTGTTCTCTTCTCTTTGTCTTGGGAGGTGCCGTTGAGGGTCCGGGCAGTTTACTTTTGTTCCTTTTCTTGTATTTATGGTAGAATTAGTGGTCTTTTTGCTTCTTTTGTGATTTTGAGCTCATTTCATCCTGAAAATACAAAAGGAAGACAAAAACACTCTTTTTCCAACATTAGTACTTAAAAAGGGTTAGTTTTATGCCTTAATTGATGTGTTTTATATGTTGCATTTTACACACATCAATAGCCATTTCAAAGGGTAACTTCTGTATACTTATTTAGTTTATATACTTGGAATCAAATTTAGTAGCTGTCACTTGCATTTCAAGTATAAAAATGACATTTTTGTTACCATTTGATGCATAGATTTTGCTAGGAAGATCTGAGGTCTCAGGCTGGGGTGCTTTCTCAAAGGTAAATGTAACATCTATATATTATGCTTATTATTTTCTCCAGGTGACTCATTTGTAGATTTTTGTTTTCGGGATAGTGTACCTAAAGATGGATATCTGGGTGAATACACCGGAGAGTTGATCTCTCATTATGAAGATGACATAGCCAACTCTTGTATACCTACAGATTTGGATTTCACCAAAAGGATGAATTATGCAAAGTTAACCAGAGGTTTTGTTTTGCACTAGTCTAGAGTCTAGTTAAACATCTTGTTCTTTTTCTTTTGGAGGAAACACAACTTTTATAGAATTTGTTACTAAAAACCCCATGTATACCACTAATGAATCTTATTGACTAATCACCAATGGTCATCCTTCACCGACATATTATCAACGACAACCTATGACAACATTGTCACCGACGAATCACTGATGCCGACTTCAATGGCGAATCACAAATTGAACTTCCACCGACGGATCCTGACGACATGACACCGACGCACCACCAATGGTGGTTTCAGCTACGGATCACAAACTGTTTGCCGATAGGTAGTAATTTGTTAAACGAACATGTTCATGTTCGTTCATTTGTTAAACGAACAAACATAAACGAACTTTCCGCCGAACAGTTCACGAACTATTCGCTGAACGTTCAGTTCGTTTACAGCCCTAGTAGTAATCGGTATCCATCGGTAATCGTTTACAGCCATAGTCGTTTTGACCCGTTATCAAAACCACCCGACCCACTAACACATGATCAAAGGACCTTACAAACAAGAAGACAGATGTAATATCAATAAAATCATTAAGGGCACCAAATTAATAAACTAAAACATTGTATTTAGTACAAAACTCCATCACCAAACTAATAAAACTAAATCTTTGTGTATATATTTAATTATCATTATTTGCAAGAATTGTAATATCAATCAATCTTGAGGATGCTACAGAAAAAAAGGAAATCCATACGCATGTAGGAAATAAGTTGAGTTGTGGTCTTTTGAAACATCAAATTCATCACAAAATAAATTGAAATTAGGGAAAATATTGGTCTAAATATTGCACAGATAGAAGAAATTAGGACAAATATTGCAGAGATCGAAGCACCTAGGGTCTGAATATTGCTCAGATTGAAGAAATTAGTACATACCTGAATTCGATGGATGGCGTGTGATGTGACTGAACGACGAGGGTAAAGGATGCTGGGGAGAAGAGAACGACAAGGATGGGAGGTTGGGGTGTGAATGACCAGGGTAGATGTGTCTTGTTTTTCATTCAGTTCCATTCAGCGATGTTTTAGATCTGAGCGATTCAGAGCCCCATTCAGCCATTCAGATGTTTTATTTTGTTGAACCAAACACCTTTAAATTTGAACGAATCAGAGATAGCCTCTTAATGGTTCCATTAAGAGGCTATCAAACAGCCCCTCATTCACTAACCTTCAAACTTAACCACCAGAGCTCCAACAACCATAAAGAACACAGTAAAAGAACCTTCCATCAATTTTAAACCCCTCAACTCAAACCTCATGATGTTTCACATCACAAATAACAAATTAGCACCAATGAAATTCAATACTTTAATCAATCAAACCAACCCCACACGCAATTATTGATCCTCTCTTCTTCTGACCGTTGAATTTTCAGTTACAAAACAAGATAAACACACACACACACACAGAGCTAGGGTTTCTAGGGTTTCAAACTTTCGAATTCTAATCATCCGTAGATGATCATGGAATCATCATCATTATCACCGAGATCACTGAGATTCATCTCGCACCAGTCGTTTTTCACAGCCGTACGATCGAATGACCTAGAATCGGTGAAACTGATGGTGAACGACGGTGAAGGTTCCGATACGGCGGCGATCTCTGGTTTAATGGCAATGCAGAACGACGGCGGAGCTATGGCGTTGTATGTCGCGGTGGAGAATAACTCAGGAAGTGTTCGATTACTTGATTAGGTTTTGTGATCTGGAAACTGCGAAGATTAGGAATAAACCAATCATCTGAACTGGTTAGAAAAAGAGAAAAGAAGTGGTGGTTTTGGTGGCATGTGGTGATGTCTGGGGTGAGAAAGAAAGAAAAAGATGGGTGGTGTTGCTGGGGTAAGAAAGAAGGAAGAAACAGATGCAGATGTTGTTGGGATGGTGATGATATTACTATATATAATCAAATTGAGTTTTGAGGATTTTCTATTTTATTTATATATATATTAGTGTTTAAAATGACAAAAATACCCTTGAGCAAAAGGACAAAACAGGGGGTTTAATTTGGGGATTCTGGTCAAATTTCACTTTTGGACTAAAATGGCAATAAAAGTGAAACCACAGGGACCCAGATTTAAAATTTGAGATTTGGACTAAAATAACAAAAGTCCTCAAACCACAGAGACCAAAATGGCAGTTTACTCAAAAAAAAATTGCATACATCAATATATGGGTTATGCTTTTACAATTTAGAACAATTTAAAAAAAATAGTTTTTGTAACTCTAAACAAATTATAATGTTTCAACAAATTTTTAAGTTTAATACAAATTTCTTTAACAATTTTTAATGCTAGCTTTTTTTATCAAATACATAAAACTAAAAACATTTTCAAAACTCTTTGGATTTTTAACTTTTTTTTGGATATTCTTTAAAATTTATTGCAACCTTCATCAAATCTTTATTTATATAATCATTACTTATAAGTTTATAAGTACTAAAATATTTTAAGACCTGAGGTATGTTACTCTTCTTTGTTTGAATTTGGGTAAATTACACTTTTCGTCCTTTATGTTTGTATCGGATTACAATGGATACCATTTAAGGGCATGTTTGGCTAAGCTTTTTGAAACAACTTATTGACTTATTGGCTTTTCGAAAAGTCATAAGCTCTAAAAGGGTGTTTGGCAATGAGGGTGTATGTGAGTGGAAAAAGTGACTTTTCCAAAAAGTCACTCCATCCTGACTTTTCAAAAAGCCAATAAGTCAATAAGCTGTTTTCAAAAAGCTTAGCCAAACATGCCCTAACTTCAATAATTACAGTCACAATGCTTTATTTGGAAAACTCATTACATCTTACGTCCTTTGGCTCTAACTTAGTTAAAATTTTCAGTTAACTTTGATCACATACGGGTAACATAGTCTTTTTAATTTTTTTAGAATTATAATAAATAAAATACAAATACTTTTTAAATATACCCTAAATTATCCTCTTTTTGATAGACCGTGAACACACACGAGTGTGTTAGAGAGAAAATCTTGAATAATCTCTCTTCAAACATCAGTTCAACCAAATCCAATCTCTCCAATCTTAACCTGCTAATCGATTCCCCTCTTCAACATTAAAATGCCCAATTCAAGAACTTCTTTGCGTCTGTTTCTTATAAAATCTGAAGGGCAAAATTTGAAGTTGGTGATTAACAATGGATCTGATACTTACTTGCAGGGCCGGCTCCATAGGCTTGGTAACCTAGGCACAGGCCTAGGGCCGCCAGAAAATTAGAGCCTCCGAATTTTTAGAAAGTTTTTATATATAGTTATATGTATTAGGCTCAAATAAATACGTTTATTTCAAAACTAAACATGTTTTTCATTGAAGGAGTTCAAAATAAATATTATGTTGCAAAAAAAATGCCAAGTTTCAAAGTCCATTTCGCCTTGATTTCCAGCTATTACAACACAACCACCATCGACCTAATCATCATTATTTAGCGGCCTAAAGCCTCAAAATACAGCCGCAATCATCGTTCTCATTTCCCAAAGCAACATGCTTTCAATTTTTAGGCTATCGGCTATCACTAGCCGAAAAAAGTAAGGGTAATCACCCATGGCGTCGGGATTAGAGGAGAGTTTGTCGGCGAAATTAGGGCCCCCACTTTATAGTTCGCTTAGGGTCTCTAAAAACGTACGAAAGGCCCTGCTTGCTTGCATATCATATCAAAACGGATCTGGGTTCTTCAAGAACGATGATTTATGGTCAAAAAATCAGACCCAAAAAAAAAAAAGAAAAATCAAGTATATCTTGAAGGGTATGTTGAGAAGGCACTATTAATTACCCTTTGACCGATTGGCCAGTGACGTTGTGCATAAAACTCCTCAAAATTCTCTCTGTTCGCATTTGGTCTCCATTGTATACTTTTTGTTTTCTTCTCTGAAGAAGAATTAATCCACCACAACCGTCTGAGGGCTATACCATTAGGTTTTGTTCATGTAATAATTCGGCTTCTCTGTTAAATAATTTGTGTTACTGGCAGAATCCGTTTTGTTTGACTCAGGATAGGGGTAGGGGTTGGGTAATCCACCACAACTTTTTGTTTGACTCGCTAAAATGAAAACCACCTCTAGTTGTAAGAACCATGAGAACCACTTTATGACCCTTAGATCAACTAGATGGATAGATGTGATTAAAAGTAGTTAATATTAATATTAAAAGCTTTTTGTCTTATTATGTTTTTAATATTATAATTCAAAAGAGTATTTAAGTAAAATGACTCTATTTTGTCTTTTTATATATATTAATTTTAAATTAATTTTTTTGTCCTATTCATTAATTACTTTTTATTACTTTTATTTTTTAAACATAATTTCTTTATTAAAAACATTTTTAAATTCAGATTTTTTTTAAAAGATTCTTATACTTTTTACAATTTAAGTTTTACGTTTTTTGACGCGCCGTTTTTAACGCCGTTTTTTACGCGCCGTTTTTTTACGCGTCGTTTTCAAGCGTAACGCGCCGTTTTAACGCGCCGTTTTTCACGCGCCGTTTTTTAACGCGCCGTTTTTTAACGCTGTTTTTACGCGCCGTTTTTTACGCGCCGTTTTTCACGCGCCGTTTTTCACGCGCCGTTTTTCACGCGCCGTTTTTACGCGCCGTTTTAACGCGCCGTTTTTTAAGGCGTCGTTTTTCTCAATCGCCGTTTTTTTAACGCGCCGTTTTTTACGCGCCGTTTTTTAAGGCGTCGTTTTTCTCAATCGGCGTTTTTTTAACGCGCCGTTTTTTAACGCCATTTTTTACGCACCGTTTTTTACGCGCCGTTTTTTTAAGGCGTCGTTTTTCTCAATCGGCGTTTTTTTAACGCGCTGTTTTTAACACGTTTTTTACGCGCCGTTTTTCCGAAGTTTTTTAACGCGCCGTTTTTTACGTGTTTTTACGCGCCGTTTTTTCCACGTTTTTTAACGCGCCAAATTTTTTACACGCTTTTTACACGCCGTTTTAACGCGCCGTTTTTTCGAAGTTTTTTAATGCGCCGTTTTTTTGAAGTTTTTTAACGCGCCGTTTTTCCGAAGTTTTTTAACGCGCCGTTTTTTACGCGTTTTTACGCGCCGTTTTTTCAAGCGTCGTTTTTTTAAAACGCGCCGTTTTTTTACACGCCGTTTTAAACGCGCCGTTTTTTTCACTTTTTTTAACGCGCCATTTTTGTACACTTTTTACGTTTTGCGTTAAAAATTTAAACTTTTTACGTTTTACGTAAAACTTTTTACGTTTTACGAAAAACTTTTTACGTTTTACGTTTTACATAAAACTTTTTACGTTTTACGTAAAAATTTTTACATTTTACGTTAAAAATTTAAACTTTTTACGTTTTACGTAAAAGTTTTTACGTTTTATGTTAAAATTTTTACGTTTTACGTTAAACTTTTTACGTTTTACGTAAAACTTTTTACGTTTTACGTAAAACTTTTTACGTCTTACGTTTTACGTAAAACTTTTTACGTTTTACGTTAAAAAGTTTACGGTTTACGTTTTTACGTTTTACATTTTACGTTTTTACGAAAAACTTTTTACGTTTTTTACGGTTTACGTTTTTACGTTTTTACGAAAAACTTTTTACGTTTTACGAAAAACTTTTTACGTTTTACGAAAAACTTTTTTACGTTAAAAAGTTTACGGTTTAACTTTTTTTTTTTACAAAAACTTTTTTACGTTTTTACGTTTTACGTTAAACTTTTTTACGTTTTTACGTAAAACTTTTTACGTTTTACGAAAAACTTTTTACGTCTTACGTTTTACGTAAAACATTTTACGTTTTACGTTAAAAAGTTTACGGTTTACGTTTTTACGTTTTGCGTTTTTACGAAAAACTTTTTACGTTTTTTACGGTTTACGTTTTTACATTTTTACGAAAAACTTTTTACGTTTTACGAAAAACTTTTTACGTTTTACGAAAAACTTTTTTACGTTAAAAAGTTTACGGTTTAACTTTTTTTTTTTACAAAAACTTTTTTACGTTTTTACGTTTTACGTTAAACTTTTTACGTTTTTACGTTTTACGTTAAAATTTTTACGTTTTACGTTAAACTTTTTACGTTTTACGTTTTACATTAAACTTTTTACGTTTTACGTTAAACTTTTTATGTTTTACGTTTTTACGTTTTACGTTTTATGTTAAACTATTTACGTTTTACGTTTTTTACGGAAAACGGACAGAGTTTCCTCTGTTTTTGGAGTAAGCCGACTACTCAAGTTGTCATTATCTTTTCAAAACTCAACAATATAAACACAATATATAAAATTTCTATCAAAATGCCAAACGTAACAAGTCACTAATGTATCGGTTCGAGCTCGGTGCGCGTTAACTAAATAAATTCTAAACTAACCTAATAATAACTCGCTACCGAACCGCAAGACCCGAACCGAGACGGAGCCGAAGCTTGACCCGAACAACTCTGAATCTGACCCGGTTTGACTGAGCCGCCGACCTGAAGCTTCCGAACCAGGTTGAACCAAACTCGCACCCACTGACCCGAAACTCGACCCACGGCTGACCCGAACCGGTCAAAATCATTATGTGAGGCTCTCTTCTTTTGAACAATGAGTTTTCTTCCCCATGAGCTGTTTTCCCACTTGCTCTTGACATCTGCAAACAAAATAAAACTCGGTCATCAAAACAGCAGCAAGCATAGCTTCACTAGTACCAACCATTTCACTAATAATAATACCAGCAGCCTCCATAGTAGCAATAAGAGTTTTCTTGTTTGGAACTCTTTTGATGGCGATTTTGATGTCTGTGAGAGTGAGCCTCTTAAAGTTCATTTGACCTCTCACCATGTCAGGAACATCAATAAGAGCCTGCCAATCAAAAAATAAACATTCAAAACAGCCTACATTGTTTTCACTACATATTAATTTCTTACGGACCCTAAACCTGCCCAACTTTAATCCAAAACTACATGAACTACAACTTTTTTCCCTGATATGCCCTTTTCACAGATAATTCAAGATTCAGACAACCTACTCACTAAAGCGATTACAATTTAAGAGCGGAAAAGGAAAACAAACAACCATTAGAGCACTGACACCCCTTAGTTATATTCAAACCAACCAACCAAAAAGAGCGATTCAGCTAGTAGTTTTGACAGTTAGCAACCTAAGAGATTTTAATATCATTTCAAAAAAAAACTTTAATACAATCTAACAATTTTGAATAGAAAATAAAGATGTTGAAACCACAAATCCAACTGATTTAGGGTTTAAGATTTGGTATAAACCTGAACCAAACTCAAAACTGAGCACCAAAATTGAGATGGGCTGACCATTACCTGAACTGGCACTCGAATCGAGCACCACCGCCATCTCTTCCACCACCGCCGCCGTGAGCGGCGGCGCCGCCTTGAACTGCCGGCGATACACCTCCGTTGCATCATCATCTTCGACCTCTCTCCTTCTGTCTCTCTCTCTCCGATCTATCCGTCTCCCTATACTTTGATGAAGATGATGAAGAATTTCTTCATCAGGGATGAGTTTTCAAAAAGTGAGGAGAGATACAAAGATCTGATATTTTAAAAGGTAGTGGTTCCGATGGGGTGCTCGGCAGCGGTCAACGGTGGTGCACCGCCCACAGCCGCCCAAAGTGGTGGTCGGTCCACCGCCACTGAAGAGGGGTGTGGGTGGTGGTTGTGGCTAGAAACAAGGGAACGAGGGGTGTTGGGGTTTTGCAGGTTGTGTCTCTCAAATAATGAATATGATTTTGAATTTTTAAGAAGAAAGATGAAAGAGAAGAAAGAGGAGAGAGGAGAGAATCTCTGGTACCATTAATGAAGGGAGAGAAAGATTAGACATTTGGGAGTAAATGACCAAAACACCCTTTTTGTTGTTGTAATCTGATTGGTGGAGAGTGGTTTTCACGGTTCTTACAACTGGAGGTGGTTTCTATTTTAGCGGCTCCCTATATATATATATATATATATATATATATATATATAGAGAGAGAGAGAGAGAGAGAGAGGGAGAGGGGACAGAGGGGGGTGGTGATGGTGAAAGGGAAAGAATGAAATGGGTTTTTAAATTAGGTTTTATTTTTTTTCTTTAATTAAGTTGGTAGAAAGACTAAAGTTCCCTTGACTGATTAAGCTAAACTGAAATTTTTAACCAGGTTAGAGCTAAAGGACGTAACATGTAATGGGTTTTTCAAATAAAAGTTTGTGACTGTAATTATTGAAGTTAAAGGCTATTCACTGTAATTCGATACAAACATAAAGAACGAAAATTGTAATTTACCCTTTGAATTTTAATAAAATATTGGTGTTCAAGTCTAGTCGTCTTGGTCTCACACTCTCAAATCATGCGCACATAAAAGTCTCTAGTACCGGGTTACCCTTTTGTAGCCGGTCCTATCACCATAAAACGCCAAACCTTGATGATAACTTGTGAAACCACCACGACCAAGTCATGTATAATTCATGCTCTCTCCCTATCGAAATTACAAAAACAGTTGCCCTATAAAAAGGGCATCTAATTAAAGGATAAAAGCTTGTGTGTATATACGTTGACGTTCATCCGCCCTTAAAAAGCACAATTTTGGATTTGTAATTTTGTATGATATGGTGCTGGGCCGTTTTTGTCTTACTACAATGATTCCTAGCATTAAGTTTGAAAAGCTAGCAACTAATTAATACACGATCAAGGTTATAAGTGTTTATTGCCTTGAACAAATATTAAATAGTGTGACATCAAATATAACTGGAGTTTAAATTAAAATGAGAATTTGTAGAACCGAATATGTAATCAAAAACCAGATTATGTGTAGTTATAGTGAGTTCCTTTGAAAGATACAACGTTGTTTGGTAATACCGCTACTAGAAAATTGGCCATTTATGACGCTTATTTCGTCAGAAATGCATTGGAACCTAGGTTTTCCAACACATTTGCGACAAAAAAACGTTGCAAAACCCCTGTAGGAAACTGTCTGATAATATGGTTGTAAAAGAATACTTCCGACATATTTGTGACAAAATTGTGAAAAAAATTAGGGTTTTCATATTCTTAGAAAATATGTTGCAAGTGTCTCGGACACATTTTTTCGAAAATTTTCGTAGCAAAATGACTATTTTCTAATAGTGCACGCAATGAAGTGCTATTGTAATACAATAGATTTCTAATCTTTAATATGTAATTATAATAAATTGTTTTTCTAGAAAAGCTTAGTGTGTGGTTTTATGTAATAAACCAGGTTCTATTATCCCAAACATAACATCCAACGAAATTTTCAAAACTTCATAGTGTTAACAAACTGGGTTCTATTTTCTCCTAACATGCCCAACCAAAAATTAAAAGTTTATAGTGGACGGTTAGAAATCTTTATGTTTATATAAAAAGGTAAAGGACAATAACGCGATAGCGATGCTGCTTCAATATACCATACACATGTCATAACTCCGCTGATGGACATAATTCACAACACACAATTGGGATAAGGTATTAAATTTTGACGGAAAGCAGAAAAAATATGGGTTGTCCTTCAATAATTAAATGAATAAAGGAGGCAATTTATCTGTTCATAAAGCCCTATAAATTATCCAAAACATTCATGAAATATTCACACATCCTTCACTTGTACCCAATCAACCCAAACCATTATTGTTGTTATGGCAACACGGCTTCTTTTTGCTTCACTACCCAAAACCAACCCCAAGACCAAACCATCACAACACCGCACACCATTTTCGGCTGTTGCAACACCCCATTTTCCACAAATCTCCAGACTCAAAGCTTCAAGAATACTTGAAACAATATACGAAGAAGAAACCACTATTAGTGGTCATGAAGGGATGAAAAGAATTGCTGATCATGTGGTTACACCTTTGCCTTCAGCGTCAGCTTCATATTTGATGTCCAAAAGATCAACATTCTTTGGTCAAATGCAGAAACCGTTATCTAAGAACTCTGATAACTTGCTATGCGGTTATGGAAGTACTAATTAGTATTTTGTTCGTCGTTTATCGCTATATATATAAGTGATGTGTTGGATAATTAAGGTTGTCCGTAGTTGATTTGTTTCCATAGTATGTAGAGGGTAAGTATCGAACTTCATTGAGGTGTTGTTGTCTGTTTTAGCTTGGTGGCTTCACTCCTTGTTGGTCTTGATTTTGAGGATCAATGATCTCGTCTTATATTTTATGCTAATTATGATGTAACTGCTATGTTATTGTTGGGAAAACTTTCTGTGGACAATAAATAAAGATGATCATTTTATTTATTTCACTTCATGGGAAACAATACAATAAAGATTGTGCCTGCTAAAGTCATAATAACATATAAAACATATAGAGCCAAAAGTAACATGATTCCTAGTTTGCAATGCTTAAAACGAACATAGTAAGAATCAGATTTGGTTTAGGACATGTGTTGAATATGTACAATTTTTTTAAAGAGCGTCTGTGGCTCTAGAAGTTCGTCTCCGAGGGTAGAACGACTCCTATAGAAGATAAACTCCCTATTCAGGGGGTAACAACAAGATAAGGTAGGTGTTTGCTTAGAGATAATTAATTTGACACATTCTCTTGGTTTTATGAAATGGAACAAAGAGTTTTCCTCTCCGTTTTTTCTAAACCTTCCCACTATTTTGAGTCACTATGTCATTAAAAACAAGTATATTTTCATGGCTAATTAAAACTGCTCAAACCGTTTTTTGTTGCATTTAAACATTTTTAATATTCAATTTTAATCTACTTAATAATGACAATAAAAACTGGGATTTTATTTAATAACAGTAACTAGTAACTCAAAGCAGTGGCGGACCAAGGAATTATTTGCTGGGGTGCGGATGAGGCGTTCAACATTATTTTCAAAGGGTGCGGTCGACTTTTTTTTCCTAAAATATACACTAAATTTTTTTTCAAGGGGTGCGCCTGCCCACCCACGACTATGAGTAGGTCCGCCCCTGTCTCAAAGTTGGTTTGGGTTAAATCGAAGCTTGTTTTAAAAAAATAAAAAGTTCGATTGCTCAAGCACAGGAGCAGGGGCGGATGTACAGCCAGTCTGGGTTCCCAGGAACCCGTTTGGTTTGTAATTTATAGTGTTAAATTATATAGAAAACTGTGAAGGAACCGTTTAATATGGTTTAGAGGAACATGTATGTTCTTAGAGGAGGATCTAGAACATCTTATCCTTTTTGTTTAACACAATAACCAAGTGTGGAATCCATGATTATGTGCAAATCAAGCCCAAGAACACACAAACACAAGAAAGATTTCAATGTTTAAAGCTCAATATATATTCCAACAGAGTAACAGTATAATATTTCAACAATCATGCTCAAAACTCTCTGGGTGTGCTCTCTTGTCTAGAACAGGGGAGGCTCTCTGCTATTTATAGCACATAGCAGAGAGCATTACAACGAAACACAATCCCTTCTACGAAATACAATGTGTAACACCCCGTGTTACCGAATGTCAAAGTCAAAGTCAAAGTCAAGATTGACTTCTTTGACTATAGTTAGTCTATTCTATGTTGGTATTTATGTTAGTTGTATTATGTGGAGTAAGTGTTATTAATCAAAGCAATTGAATGTTTATCGACGCGAAACGATTTGCGACTGTGAATAATAGGAAATAACAATGCGATAAAGTCAATCAATCGATAATCAAGCTAATCGAATCATCATCGAACTCGAAACTCGAATTACGCAAATTATGGTGTTAGTATGCGTGTGTGTGTGCCTTATGTGTTACTTGTGCATGTTTACTTTATGTGATGTGTGGTAATAAATCGAAACTCGAATCGAAACTCGGAACTCAATCGAACTCAATTGAAATCGAATTATGATAAATGGTGGCGAAAAGATAGTGTGAAATATAGATGCTTGTATGTAGATATAGTGGTTGGGATTAAAAGTAATTTGAATAGGAAACTCTATTGTATTTGTATCATCTTCAATCGAAATCGAAATATCAGAAATCGTCGCACCGAATGCTCGAAACAGGCTGTTGATCGATCAGGCTCCTAGCCGATCGGACGGACTGTCCGATCGAGCAGGCTGTCCGATCGGGATGCCTGGCCGATCGGCCAGCCCTTTCCTCTTTGGGAAGCCTATAAATAGCCCTGTCATTGTCATTCTTTCCACTTTTGGAAACTCTCTGACCGACCAGCTCGTGCTCTTCACCTTTCCTCAGATTTCTCTCAATCCCGGTAAGATTTCATCCTAAATCTTGTACTTTCTTGATCTATACACACTCCTACACCTTTCTATCTTTTAAATCTTAACTTTTAACCATGAAATCATCAAGCTTCAAGCATTCTAGGATGATGTCATCATGGTGTTCTTGAAGAACTTCATGTTTTGGCCTCAATCCACCAAGAATAGCTTGGATCTAACCGATTTCCACATAAACAAACAAAGATCTACTACAGATCTAAACATATTCACGGTGGAAAAGATTGAAAGATGGATTTTCCAATTTTCTTTCAACTCTTTTACACTCAATGCCTTCAAACCGGTAGAAACGGAGCTTGAACCTACTCACTAAGCACTCTAGTAGTTGTGTGGTTCGAGATTCGGGATTCTATCCACGAGGTTCACCGATTTCGGGTTAAACGTCAAACTACCGTTCCGAACAATTCACCGGCCGGACTTGGGTGATTCCTGTCCGAGCAGGGGAAACAAGTAAGAGCGAAGGTTCCACGGTTCAGCTCGTTGTCAAAATACCTCGATATAACGTCAAGCAATCAGAACAGCCAAGTGTTAGACGAACAGGCCGACCAGGTCAGGATGCTGACCGATCAGACAGGCTGTTCAAATGAACAGCCCAACCGATCAGACATGTCAGCTGATCAACCAGGCCAACCGATCGACTAGCACATGGTCCCACACTTTAACAATTTCATGAAGGCTAGTATTGAACGAAGTGTTGTTCGATCGAACTACGGTTTGATTTGAATTACTCTTCGGATCATGAAAGGTAAGGACACTTCAATGTTCTCGAACGAATATGCCGTCCAACGTATTGGAGTGCCACCCGAACGAATATGCCGTCAGATCAGGTGACCTCCTGCTGAGGACTTATTACTGAAGTACCTAACCGATCGGTTAAGCCGGCCGATCGAACGGCCCGTTCGATCGATCGACCTGAAAGGTAAGGAAACTTCAATGTTCTCGAATACTACAACGAAAACTTCAAAAGGACAAGCCATCATACACAAACACATCCTAATCAAAGGAAGAAACAATCCACTCGAATAGCCCAACCGATCGAGCCCACCGGCCGACCGAACAGGCTGTCCGAACGGACTGTCATACCAAACGAACAACCCGTCCGCTCGAACCTACCGTTCGATCGACCAGGCTGTTCGACCCATCAGCACTCGTATTCGTTTTACGCGTTGCTTATCGTTATGCTATCGAACTATTCAGGCTAACCCTACTCTCAAGTGCTCCCTTCAATCCATCAATCACTGTGAGTATACTCGATCCCTTTTTGCTTTTAGCACTTTTGGGTGTTACATACGTTACTTATACGAAATCACATCGAACACACTACTCAATCATTTCAAACGCTAACCGTTACCGCATGTATTACGTGACTAAATGAATGCTTGTTGTTATGTCTACACATGGAATGCTGTCTATCTGCCTTAACGACGATAGTACTATAGTTTGGACTCAGCACCCGTTCACACGGGGGTTGTTAAGGACAATTACTTGCATGATTACTGTGGTAATCATGTATTGCGAACTGCCTCGGGCAGTCAACCCGCAGTCGTTGGTATCGATAGATCCATGTCGATAATTAACATGCTTCATTTTCCTCTGTGTACGTGCTGGTTATGCGTAAACTATTTCGAACTCTATTATGCTATTATCAAACTTGTATGCTCACCTTTACATTTCATGTATTGACTTTATTTTAACGTATGTGGCAGGCAATTAGGATGCTTATCTGCTAGGAAGGCGAGCTTAGAATAAGCGTCTAGAGCATAGTTGTCTGTAGATCTTGCAGATCGAGTCTCTAGAAGCATTTGAACAATTTTTGTATTTAAAATCTGAGTTGTCGGAACAGAATATTTGACTTGATGTTATCTGTAATAATTTGTTTGCTATTTGAGGTACGGTATGGGACGTATTATATAAATTGAATAGTGATAATAATTGTTATGGAAACTTTTGGACAATCTGTTTCACTCAGTGCCATGCCCCGATGATTCCACCATCGGTTGGGGTGTGACAGATTGGTATCAGAGCCATAACTATAGGGAATTAGGCTAGACACGACCTAGTCCGGGTCGTTGTCTTAGAGACCTAGACTATAGTTAGGAACCAACAGACCAAGCGTATGTGCTAAAACCTGCTATTCTTCGCTATCACTGCACTTGAATTTTCAAATAGAGCCAAGCAATTTAGTCGAGATTAGGTGTGAAACCCGCAAACTCTCGACTAAGTTACTTGCCCGATATTGTTTTACCAACTTATCAAAGAGTTTCTTCATTACTTTTTCAATAACGAACGAGGAGAATTATACCAAAACAGGAGTGAAATCCATATTTTGATGAATAATCTCCTCAATTTCACTAAAACAAGGAAGAAATTGCTAAGCCAGGGGTGAAACCCAAACCTTGGCAACTTATTCCAACTTTCACTCATCTCACCAAAGCCTCGACGTACTCCAACGACCTGAACTCACGAGTATGACCTAGGGAATACGCGCTGAATGCCCAAGAATCGAGGCGGAAGCACGATCCCGAAAGTCGAAATGTGACGACAAGTCTATTAAGAATAGTCGAATCGCTTTGGGTAGTCGATGTCTAGTAGCCGCAGACGATCTAATTCTCGATTTTTGTATTTCTGAGTCGGCAGTTGTCACTCTAACGATTTGTCGATTTTATGTGTTTTATGTGTAATTACCTATTTATGTGTTTATGTTTTTGGAGGATTATTCGATTTTTGCTATCACTTCGATCGACACACACGACTCGCACTTGCTCTTCTATCTCAACACGCTAAAAAGTCGCTACAAATCTAAGCGACATTATGCTAACGATATAGGCTTATACTATACCCGACTTGCTATACGATTATACTATACTACTCGACATGTTATACGCGATCGCTATACGCGAACGACACGCGAACTTGAATGATAGGTTTCTGTATTCTGACTGCCTCTGTGATTAAATAGGAATGTGCTTCTATGTTTATGTGTCTCTGTGCTCTACGTGCTTATGTGCTTCTGTGACTACGTGAATCTACGACTATGTGTTTATGAGATACATGTTTCGACGTGTTCCTGAGCTTTAGTAGGTAGTAGACGTGTGAGGTGAGATTCGATTTTGATGTGTCTGATACCTACAACGATGTCTGTTGCAGACCATGTCGTCATCCGGACACCGAACCCCGCTTACCCGTCGAGAAAAGAGAGACAGACGTCTTGCTGCTATCATCGCCAAGCAAGTGGCAAAAGCTGTGAGCGATGTCTATGAAAACGTCAGCAAATCTTCTGAGGAGTCGAGAACCGAAGCTCCTAAAGATGCTAACAAGACTGTTTTTAGCTTCAAATAGTTCAAAGCATGCGGACCAAAAGAATTCACCGGAGAAGATGACCCAACGACTATGTTTCAATGGTTCGATTCTATCGAAGTCACTATGCGCCAAAGCGACTGTCCTGCAAATCTCCGTACCCTAAATGTGACCGGCGTTTTCCAGTCCCGAGCTCTAGGCTGGTGGACGGCCAAACGAAACAAACGCAGGAATGATGCAGCTTATGAGTTGACTTGGGAAGAGCTGAAAGCCATCATGATGGACGAATTCTGCCCTCCCCATGAACGCCAAAAGCTGGAGGACGAGTTTTGAAACATCAAGCAGAAGGACGGAGACAATGCTGCCTTGACCGCTCGTTTCAAGCAGCTTAGCATAATCTGTCCCGATCAAGTCAAGATGTCAGACACGGCCATCAAGAAGTACATTCGATCTCTACCCGATTGTGTTGCCGATTTTGTTCACGCCGCGAAAACCTCATCGATCGAGGAAACTTACTTGCTTGCCGCCGAGATCAATGACAAGCGAATAAAAGCTGGTTTCTGGGATAAGCCCTCCAAGTCTCTGCATCAAGCCACCACTGCATCGACTGCCGACACCACCACTGCTCAACCATCCAAGTCATCACGCCGCAAGAAGAAGCACAACAACAGCAGCTCCAACAACAAGAACTGTGCTGTCACTACCACTGCTGCTCCTCTGCAAGCCGTACCGGCTCAGCAGTAGTCTCATCATCGACCAGCACCAGTTACTCAAGTGCCGCCAGCAAAGCGTGCCGACACAGGTCCCCACCCGCTCTGCCCGACATGCTCATATCATCATCCGGTGGGACTCGCCTGTCGTTTCTGCGCTCATTGCAACCTTTACGACCATTTTACTGCCAATTGTCGCTATGGTCCTTGTCAAGCCCCAGTTCAAGCCACTGCTCATCAAGCTCTACTTCCAGCCCCGCAAGGCCAACACGCAGCTCAAGCACCCGCGATCAACGCTCGAGTCTGCTTTGCATGTAGTAACACTAACCACTTTGCAAACATGTGCCCAAACAGGGTTGTGAAGCAAGAACCCCAGCAGCAGCAGCAGCCTCAGCATCAGCAACAAGCAGCACGCGCCAGAACCTTCAACATTAATGCTCGTCAAGCCCAGGCTGACAACAACGTGGTTAATGGTACGTTCCTTGTGAATGGTATTTATGCATCATGTTTGTTTGATACTGGAGCCGATAACAACTTTGTGTCATTTGAATTCGAGAAGCTCCTTGGTCGTAAGCGTTCTTATCTCCCATCGTCATTCGAAGTTGAAGTCGCTAATGGAAGAACTGTCGCCGTTCATTCTGTTCTTCGTGATTGTACTCTCGAGCTCAATAATCACGTCTTCCCAATCGACCTTATCCCGATGCAGCTTGGAAGTTTTGACATCATAAAAAGGCATGGACTTTCTACGCGAAAACCGTGCTGAAGTTGTGTGCTTCGACAAAATGATTTGATTCTCGCTCGCGAATGGTTATTTATTATGTGTGTACGGTGAAACTGCTTCAAAAGGTCTCAAGCTCATGTCGTGTGTCCAAGCTAGTGATGTGTACAAAATGCAACATATAAATTACATCAATTGTGGTACAAAACTAACCCTTTTTAGTACTAATGTTAGAAAAAGTGTGCTTTTGTCTTCCTTTTGTATTTTCAGGATTAAACGAGCTCAAATAAAGAAAAGAAGCAAAAAGACAGCTAAATCTAACATAAATACAAGAAAAGGAACAAAAGTGGCATGCCCGACCTCCCAACAGCATCTTCCCAAGCAAAACAAAGAAGACAGAAGACTGAACACGCCCCGTGCTCAGTGAGCACGAGGCCGTGCCCAAGTGCCAGCAGAAAAGACAAACTCATAGAAGCTTCTGTTGCCCACCACGGGGCCGTGCCCAGCGGACACGGGGGCGTGGTCAACTTCCTGCAGGCGCATTTATTGTAATTGTGAATTACAATTAATGAAGAGAGAGAGTCAGATGGACACGGGGCCGTGCCCGAGCTTCTGTTCAGCCTATAAATAGGAATGTTTGGAGCTCTTGCAACTCATCCCTTGGCACACCACCTCTCTCACACTTCACCCACCACCCACCACCATCACAACACCATCATCCACCACCATCATCCATTGTCCATCATAGAGTGTGTGAGTCGTCTCGGGATCCAAGATTGATCGTAAGAGTTCTTGACAATCAAAGGCCATGTTTGCCTAAGTCTCTTACATCACTTGGTGAAGACAAGTGTTTAGTGTAATACTTTTTATTTTTAATCTTTTGCACTTTTTAATTGGTTTTGTATTAATGACTTTAATTACTAGTTTCTTATGTTGAAGGTGATTCTTCCTTATCGTTTGTCCGTGGTGTCTTGGCATTATTTTACTGTCTATATAAAATAAAAGATTTTCACCATTCATATCTCCACCGTTTATATGGAGGTATGTTGGCTACCTGGTCGGGGGTTAAGGGAACAGTTTGGTAAGAGTCTTGGCATTGTTCAGTGTATAGATCCTGCAAAGGACCTGGGTCAAATTTAGTAGGACCTCCTTTAATACCCAAAGGTATTGGATGGCGGGGGTCCAAACTCTTTGATCCCCTCATAAGTTAAACTACTATTAAAACTTTAACCCAGCTACTTAGGACTGTATCCCTGCTGGCTCAGACTACTTAGTTGAGGGTAACGTCGCCTTCAAAAGAGGGGCCTACCACATTATGCATTAATAACTTAATTCATTGTCTTTCAATAATCCGACCCTTTAGGATTGTATCCTTGCTGACTCAAACTACTGGGTTGAGGGTAACGTCGCCTTCAAAAGAGGGGCCTACTACAATAACTAAGATAATCTCTTAAACAAGTGCAAAAGTGCGAAAATAATCAAAGGTTACACTACACACGAGTCGGATCCAAGTGATTCATCTTGTCTATCTGTTTTTTATTTTTATTTTATTTTTCAGCATTTTAGTTAGTTTTATTTTCTTAGTTTAAAACCTTTTTCTAACATTTTCATTTGGTTAGACGTTGATGATAAACCGGTACTAAAAGCTCTTGTGTCCTTGGACGACCTCGGTATCTTACCAACACTATACTACGTCCACGATGGGTGCACTTGCCCATATGTGTGTTTAGTGTTAGTAAATATCGTGTTTTATAAATTTAAAACTTGGCTAAAAAGTGTAAAAAGGGCTTAAAATATATACCTAAAATATAACACACTTCACGCACATCAAGTTTTTGGCGCCGTTGCCGGGGACACAAGGATTTTAAGAAAGTTAGGAATCAACGGCCTAATCATTTTTTTATTTTCTTTTTATTTTTTAGGATTTTCTTAATTTTTCAGCTTCTACAGAACTCAGCACGGGCCGTGCCTGGTCGGACACGGGTCGTGCCCAGCAGTGTCACTTGCAGTTTTTATTTTCCGAGTTATAGAGGGCTGAGCACGGGGCCGTGTCGGTGCAACACGGGGCCGTGTCCAACTTTCCAGTAACAGGGATCCAGAAAACAATCGCTGTATCTCCGACCACGGGCCGTGTTCAGTGAGCACGGGGCCGTGGTGAACTTTCTGACCAACATTCGTTTCTGTTTTTATTGCAGGATTTAGAACCAGGCGCCACATCTCAACCTTCTACGTAGTGTATGAGCTCCAGTTCTAATAAAGACATAAAAGAACCTCTAGAAGAACCCGAACGCTTTCTCAGAAAAAGACTTAAGGCTAAAAACCAAGAGAAGGTTTCGGGGGACCCACTTCCAATGGCGGACCAATGTACCCTCATGGATTACCTACGACCCACCGTAGGTAATCTCGGCGCCGCTATCAATGCACCGAATGTTGAAGCCAATAACTTCGAACTTCGGCCACATTTGATACAAATGCTTCAAAACTCCGCAACCTTCCATGGGCTTGCGGACGAGGATCCCCATCTACATATTACTAATTTCTTTGAAATATGTGATATCTTTCGGATCAATGGAGCATCAAATGACGCCATCCGCCTTCGAATGTTTCCATTTTCGCTTAAAGACCGAGCAAAAGCTTGGCTCAACGTCCTCCCAGTTGGTTTGGTAAACACCTGGGATGAACTAGCCCAAAAATTTCTATATAAGTATTTCCCTCCTGCTAAAACGGCTAAATTAATGACTGAAATTAATACGTATTCACAAGAGGATGGGGAATACTTATATGAAACTTGGGAAAGGTTCAAGGAGCTCTTGCGAAAGTGTCCCCATCACGGTATTGCGGTATGGCAACAAGTATCCACCTTCTATAATGGGTTGTTGCCACACACGAGACAAACACTTGACTCTAGTTCCGGGGGACTTTTAGGTAATCGCCGCCCTCATGAAATATACAATCAAATCGAGGAAATTGCTCAAACCAATTTTCAATGGCACACTCCCCGAGGCAATAAGTCTATTGCCCCGGGTGCCCATAAGGTTGATGAAAGCACTTCTTTACAAGCCCAAATCGAGCCCCTTTCTTCAAAAATTAAAAAGTTAGAAATGACAAAAACATTCTCGGTTATGGCTTGTGAAGGGTGTGGTAGGCCACACGAAAATTGGAGTTGTATGAAAGAAACAGATGATCAATCCGAGTCGGTAAACTACATTGATAATAGACCTAGGTCGTCGGGTCCTCCAACGGGTACCTACAACCAAGGATGGCGTAACCACCCTAACCTTGGTTGGAGAGAACCCGACAATAGTAGTAACCAACAAAGTCTAAATCAACGAACGAACTTTCAACAACCAAGAAATGAGTCACAAAATTTCCCTCAACAACAAGGTGGACGAGAAAGGCTTGAAGATACTATATCTCGCCTCATCTCCGACACTGAAAAGAAAAACTCGGATCGATTTCAACAATTGGAATCAAATTTTAGAAATCAACAAGCTAGTATACAAAACATTGAAAAACAAATAAATCAACTAGCTCAAAATTTCTCCGAGAGACCACAAGGCGCGTTACCAAGTAATACCGAAACAAACCCAAAAGTACAAGTTCATCTCATAACATTAAGAAACCGTACCGTGGGTCCCGCGGAAGCTCCGCCACCACCAACTGAGGAAAGCACACCACCGCCCTAGCAAGAGAAGGCTTCTCCTCTACTTCAAGAGCCCACCAAGGCTTCTCCGGTTCCGTACCCCGGTAGGTTAATTCGTCAAAAGACTAATGAGCAATTCGCAAAATTCGAAAGTCTACTAAAACAATTGCATGTTAATATTCCTTTCATCGAAGTCCTAACTCAAATGCCTAAATACTCAAAATTCATGAGGGACTTCCTCACTCATAAAAGGAAAATTGAATCATTGCAATTAGTTAACTTAGGAGAAGAATGCTCCGCCCTCGTACTCAACAAACTTCCCCAAAAGAAAATTGATCCCGGAAGCTTCACAATTCCTTGCTCGATCGGGGAATCCCCCATTCGTAATGCACTAGACGAACTTGGGGCTAGCATTAACCTCATGCCCGCATCAATGTTCAAACGACTCGGCCTAGGAAAAACGAGCCCTACCAAGATGAGTAGACAACTTGCCGATAGGTCCGTTAAATACCCGCAAGGTGTCGCTGAAAATCTATTGGTCAAAGTCGACAAATTCGTCTACCCGGCCGACTTTGTCATACTAGATATGGAAGAAGACACCGAAGTCCCCCTCATACTAGGGAGGCCATTTCTAGCCACCGCACAAGCAGTGGTAGACATGAATGATGGAACACTCACTTGTAACACCTCGAAATTTTGTGTCCAATAATGTGTTAACACGTGTCATTAGTTTACACGTGGCGTTAGATATTAAATAAAGGACTAAAGTTGACAAACCTTGAAAGTATGTAAATTAGAGGGTTATAAATGTCAACCAAGGGTAAATATACTGTATAGTAACCCTAAACGATGCTCGTACCTTCAAACGAATAAATCATGGATCGTACGGAGCGAAACGCGGGAGAAAGTGAGAGATTACAAGCTACAGGGGTTAACTGTGTCAACATGTTTAATTATACCTCTGAGTGACCCTTTGACGAACCCGAGGCTTTGTAACAGTAAAATATACTCACTAGAATATACTATATAAATTTCGCGAAGTTCCGTCTTAAAACGAGAAAGTTATGATCAAATTCGTAAGAGAGGGGTTAAAAGCGTCAGCAATAAAAGTTAAGGCTTTCCGGATAATAATTAAACTAATCAGGGACTTAACAGTGCGGGTAAAGGCACGAGGCCCTTAACGGTAAATAATCGAGGGCCAAATCGCAAAGTTACCCCTTCAAAACCGAAAGGTTAGGCTATTAATTACCAAAGATTTGGTTAATGATTATAAAAGATTTAGAAATCTTGAAAATCAAGTCTAATGCGGGCCGCGTAAAGGTTATGCATGAGTTGATGTGGGCCGCGAGCCACCTGCAAACACGCGTTCTGACTTGAGGATTCAGGCGGCCCGCGTACAAGTTGCCTGATCTCTCATGCGGGCCGCGTGAGAGTCCCAGATGCAGAAACTTTGGACAGACTTGTTGTTTGAAGTTGTGAACGATCATTTGAGCAATAAATGAAGCATGGGCGCCCTCTACATGCCCCCTAGCACCCAGGGCCACCTACTGATCATCCATGCTCCATTGTAGGGTGAGTTGTGATGATCCTAAGCCTCATTTTTCACTATAAAAGGCCATACATTGTGCATAAGTGAAACACACCTCAAAACCTGCCTTCTGATCATTCTTGGAGCTCTCAAGCATTCCTTTATCATTCTAAGTAGTGCACCAAGCTTCTGTAAGTTGCCTAACCCTTTGTGGTTTCGTTTTTCCATAGTTTTAGCCTAAAAGTCAATCCGTCGTAACTAACGGTTGACTTTGCGATAAATCACGAATGGTCCAGTGGTTTGTCGAGTCGAAGATAGTTATATGATGGTAATCATGTGGGCATTAAACCCCTAAAAGGGCACCCTCTGATTCCCACTCTAACTAGTCCGAATGTCGAGTCAAACGTGCTTAGAAAAAGTCAACAGAAATGTCATTTTGCGATTTCTTGCATAATCTGTAATGTAGATGATATGTAACCTGTTTGAACACTCATAAAACATGATAATAAGTATATAAGCTAGTCTAAGCTTGTTTGATCCGACCATTTTCTGTTTTGACCCGGTTCAGAGCTGAAAGTCGCAAAAGTTTGACTTTTGCATTGACTTCAGTTCTGACCCGTTAAAGTTTGATTTAGATATGCCTTAGGACTCTCTTAGGACCAGGTTACATGATGGTATAACCCTCTGTGACCGGTTCGTTGTTTGTCCGAGCTTTTTACACATTTCCGTTAAATGCTTAAAAGTTGACCGTAACGCCCTTTTTAAATTAAAACGAGAATTTCGAACATGTTAAAGGATCATAACCTTGGTTTCTGATTTCTAAGCATGTCTCTAAAATTTCACGTCAATCCGAGGTACAGAATATGAGTTATGCTAAATAGCGCAAATTGCGAAACTTTAGTAATTAAATAGCGCAATTAGCATAACGCCTATCTAAACCCGGATTTCGACACCAAACCTTTTGCTCACTGATGTAAAATAATATTTTGGGATTTTTAAAGATTTTTAATTATTTTTAACCTGCTCATAACCTGCGGTTATGGCAACGGTTCGGTAAATACCGAATATACCCTTTTCGGCCATAACTTGAGTTCTACAAGGTCTTTTGTCCCGATTCCAGTTGCTACTAATTTTAATTAATATATAAAGTATTTTAGACTTTATAAACTGTTCGGGAAACTCAGATTTTCTGTAGAACTCTGAAACCTCTTTTATAATCTTTAAAAAGAACGAAATACCCCTACGGGGCATAATATCAACTTAAACTCGTTACGGGCATTATGGAAGGTATCCTACTGATACCACAACCTCTTTAAGGCATGTTGACTTAGGAAAACAGTGTAGGACTCTTACGGTTACCCGTTGCGCCTTTTGCGCGCACGGTTCGACTTATGTAACTAGTTTACATAAATTAGCCGAAACGGGTCAAACCATATTGTTTTGACCCCAAAATCCAGAGTATGATTATTATACCCATATAAAACAAGTCTTCGAACTTGTTGGGTCAAAATCACACTCCATTCACGGTTTTCGCCTTTCACGCGATTAAACCGTAACTATACTTTGAAACTGACCGGTCTAAGCTACGGCTAAATTAAATACCCGTTAGGATTCTAATAGGTTAAATTAAACCTTCGTTCCAGATTAGGAGACCAGTAAAAGCTATCTGTGATTTATTCAATTAAGGATTATACTTGCAAAGGTAAATACTTTTAACTTATTTTCCGTTATACGGGCTTGGGTTACGGTATTTAAAATACCGCTTGGTCGGGCAATTGACCCCAACTCATTAGTAGTTGGGTATTATTAATGTGACCCGTTTAAAAACTTGTTTTGTTGGCTTAATGCCTTTGGGGGCTTAATGACCATGTCCCGGATATCCTTGGCAGCATTTATGAATGGCCACGACCTTGACATCCCGGTGTAGGCGTACACCCGGCATTATGTCTATAACTATAAAAGTGTAGCCGTTGGTTACCCGCCACGGTTTTATACTATGTGGTGTGTCTATTAAACTTTAACCCGGCACGACCCGGGCGACCGAACGCATAGTAACATGTAATTCTTTACAAGATTTGATTATAAATTATCCCAAGTTATAAAGAGTTTGTGCCTTGAGCATTTAAACCAATTTTGTTAAACATTTCTACAAAAGTGTCAGTGGAATGTATTTACCAGTGTAAACTGACGTATTTTCCCCAAAAAGACTAAATGCAGGTACTAGGCGTAATTGGCTGGGATTTCTCCTTAGCATCATTAGAAGTCTCGCAAGCTTAAGATGCCTGAAGTCTGTTGAACAATACTTTTTGTTATTTTTATTGATCCCCTGTGGATTATTATTTCAACAATGGTGATACATTGATATTACACTTAACGTTGAAATATAATTATCTTTATGCTTCCGCTGTGCATTCTTATATTGTGTGGTTTGACTATAATGTTGCCAACTACGTCACGGTAATCCCCCACCGGGCCCACCGGTGAGACACGTGGAAATCGGGGTGTGACAGGTTGGTATCAGAGCCAACACTGAGTGAATTAAACACTAACCTTAGTGCTTAATCTCAGTTACACACTTGCACATACTTGAGTCTAGACAAGAACATAGGACAAATTCGAATTGCTATTCCAGTTTGTCTTTTTATTGTTTATTGTTATTTAAAGTTTTGAAAGCAGAAAATATGCCACCTGCAATCAGACGAGGAAGAGGAGGAAGAGGCAGAGGAACGATCATTACTCACAATGATCACGAAGCTGGACCTTCGAACACGCGAGCTCCTTCCAGTACAAGGAGTGAAGAACCGCAGAGACGAAGAAACCTTTTTGAACCTGCGAGACATTCTACCTCGCATAGCTTAACACCCTCATACCACCATTCATTTGGACCAGATTCAGAAAATAATCCAAATAACCCTCAACCATCCTTTTTACCTCTACAACGATCTGCTTCGCACCGATCTTATGGCGATCCTTCACCTTTCTTCATAGAACAGTTTAACCCGGCGGATTATGTCCAAGAGCCAATAGGGTATAACCCTCTAGGACCAGAGGATCACTTTTCTAAAGATAATGCAGTAGATATGGACGAGGATACAGACCCCGTCGAGCCTGCAAGGGGAACTCCCAATCATCCAATCGAGATCTCGGATGGGTCATCCTTCCATTGAACGCCCTATCAAGGTCCTGATAGTTACCAGGCGAGGTTTGACCAATGTAATTGGTACTTTACACCTTCACATCATTACTCGCCTCATGATCAATAGCAACAACAGGATCCTTCTGAGGATTCGCGGTTTGTGGCCGTTACGCCACCACCACCACCACCGGTTCAACCAGTAATTCCAGATCTGCCAAGGCGTAGAAGACCAGGCGCACGGATGTCTACCCGAGGAGGGGAATTTCATTTCAGCACCCCTCGCCACTCGAGTGCTAGTCACTTTCCGTCAGTACCTGAAGAAGAACCACAATTAGGGGAACCTTCTGGTCACCCTGCAGAGGTGAATTCTGCACCAGTTGCACCACCTCCGCCACCATTCGGATATGACAATCCGATACCAGCATACGGCGCTTCCACGGCGTACAATCCGTTTGAGCAGTCGACTCACACGCACTACAACTATAACTATGATGCCGATCCATATGTGATAGCGGCAAATTATAATGCCCTCCATGGAACCTCTTGGAGAGCCGATTACTCAGCTCATGGGTATCCAATACCCTTTAGACCTCCGGTTCCGCAACCGCCGCAGCAGCCACGTTTTTCTCCACCGGAGCAAGAAGAAATACTCCACCGTTTAAACCGTGTGGAACGAGACTTCGAACAAGAACGCAAGAGTAATCGCGGATTTCTCAAGGGCTTAGCAAACCTACTGAAGGGAAGGAAGAAATGAGACCATTAGTCTCCTTATGTGATGTTGTATTTGCAATTTAGTCCCTGCGTGGACATTTATCGTATTTCAGTCCTTACATGGACTTATCTTTTAGTCCCTGCGCGGACATCTATCTTATATTGGTCCCTGCGTGGACTTGTCTTTCTACAAACCTCTGCGTAGGTACTTATTTAATTAAAAGTCCCGTTTAGGGCAGCGTGTAATCGTATTTGAAGTTATGGAATGTTATGTTATAGATTTCATTTTTGTTATTACTATATATGAAATAAATCAAAATCATTCCTTTTAAATTAAATCTGCCTAAATAAAGAATCTTAAAAGTGAAACTTAGCCAGGTGTCTTTTTGACCCGGCCAAGATGGTAAGACCTGATTAAAAGATTCAGAATTCCAGTTAACCTCTGTAATCATGTTAACGTTCATGGCGGATGTGATTCGTTAAAAATCGCACGCGTCATTCTTATATAAGAATCCTTCTAAGGATTCCCAAGCCCAAATAAATGATATAATAAATCATGGGTTAAATCATTAATAAAGATGATCAATTATTAAACATCCATTAGTGATGTAGTGCCTATGGGCCATAATGATTGTCATATAAGACAAAAGACAGTGGTGGTCTATGACTCCCTGTCAGAAAGGGTAAAGGACTACGGTTCAAACCTTCATACCTTGATTCTCTGTAATCTCGGCTAATATTATAAAAACGTCCTCGTGACTAGGCTTTTGTGCCAATAACAATATTGTTTGTAATTAGGATAAGTATGTTCAAATCCTAAATAAAAGTGAGTAACAAATTAACCAGATATGGTCTCTGTTACCATGGTTAATGAATTGCCATAAAAGACAATTCCATAATAAACTCCTAAATAAAATTTTCGTTATCTTCTGTAACAGATTCAAGTTACCATGGCTGATCCTAGTGGAGAAAATAGCCACTCGAAGGAAGACGATTATGATAACGCCCAAGTACATCTGACAGGCGCAGAGTTGAAAGCTCTTGTCGATAATGCTGTCAAGGCAGCTCTGGATCGACAATATGAGGAATATACTGAATCTCGGAGCCGAACTATATCCAAACCACCCTCAAAGCCGAAAACCCACACAAAATCTCACAGCAAACCACTGTCCAAGCCTAAAAAGGACGATGATAATCATTCGTCCAAAGAAAATAGTGTCCGTCAAGAAAGAGTATATACTGACGCATCTCGCGCCAGAGGCTGCACCTACAAATACTTTGTATCATGCAAACCCCGAGACTTCACTGGGGAGAAAGGAGCAGTCGATTGTATGACGTGGCTTGATGAGATGGACACCGTGGTGGACATCAGCGGCTGTGCAGAAAGAGACGTGGTAAAATTTGTGTCTCAATCATTCAAGGGCGAGGCCCTGGCTTGGTGGAGGTCGTTGGTTCAGGCCTCGGGAAAGGCTGTTCTATACAGCATGATATGGGAGGAATTCGTTTCTCTCATCAAGGAGAATTACTGCCCTCAACATGAGGTGGAAAAGATAGAATCCGATTTTCTATCATTGGTGATGACAAACCTTGACTGCCAAGCTTACCTAACGAGCTTCAACACGATGTCCCGGTTGGTTCCATATCTGGTAACCCCGGAGCCAAAGAGAATCGCTCGTTTCATCGGCGGGTTAGCCCCCGAAATAAAGGCAAGCGTGAAGGCCTCTCGGCCAGCGACCTTTCGATCTGTAGCCGATATATCTTTGTCCCTTACTCTGGATGCGGTCCGACAAAGATCGCTAAGGAACAAAGAAGCTGAAAAGAGAAAGCATGAAGATGAAACTTCACGGAGGTCGAGCAAGAAACACCCTGGAAACGGTGATAACAAGAGGGGGTCGGAGTCAAGGAAGGATGGGCAACAGTCTGGTGAGAAGCCCAAGTGCAAGACTTGCAAGAGACATCACTTTGGAAAGTGTATGCTCGAATCAAACTCGCAGACTCAGTCGAGGTCGTATGCTTGCGGGTTGTGCAAGTCCAAGGACCACAAGACCGTGGACTGCAAGAAGATAAAAGATGAAACCTGCTATAACTGCAGCGAGAAAGGGCACATTAAAAGCAACTGCCCTAAATATGCCAAGAAGCCTGAAGAGGCCAAGAAGAACAATGCTAGAGTCTTCAGGATGGAGGCGAAAGAAGCAGTGCTGGATGACAACGTGATCACAGGTACTTTTCTCGTAAATGATATCTTTGCAAGAGTACGTTTTGATTCGGGCGCTGATAAGTCTTTCGTAGATCATAAATTTTGCAAATTGCTGAATATGCCTGTCAAAACCTTAAATGTGAATTATGAGGTAGAGCTAGCAGATGGTACCATATAAACCGTCTCCACTGTGTTAGATGGATGTGTGATATCCATTAAGAACCACTCTTTTCCTCTATCTCTACTTCCCTTTAAATTGGCCGGTTTTGACCTAGTATTGGGTATGGACTGGTTATCTCACAACCAGGCTCAAATCGTCTGCAACAGAAAGCAAGTGGTGATAAAGACTCCGTCTGGTGAATCGCTTACCATTCGGGGAGACACCCAGTATGGATTGACTGAGCAAGTGACTATGCTCAAGGCTTCAAAATGTCTAAAGAAAGGTTGTGTCATCTACATGGCACGGGTAATTATTGAGGAGCCTACCGAAGATAGAAGACATTCCCGTCATTTCGGAGTATCCAGAAGTTTTCCCTGAAGATCTACCTGGGTTGCCACCAGATAGACAAGTGGAATTCAGGATTGATATCATCCCTGGAGCAGCACCTATTGCTAGAGCACCTTACAGGCTAGCACCAACCGAAATGAAAGAGTTGAGGACCCAGCTGGATGAACTGCTAGCTAAAGGTTTCATCAAACCTAGTTCGTCTCCCTGGGGAGCACCTGTCCTGTTTGTTAAGAAGAAGGACGGATCGATGCGTCTGTGCATCGATTATCACGAGCTTAATAAGGTCACGATAAAGAATAGATATCCCTTGCCGAGGATCGACGATTTGTTCGATCAGTTACAAGGGGCAAGTTATTTCTCGAAGATCAATTTGAGGTCAGGCTACCATCAACTGAAAGTCAGAGATGAAGACGTACATAAAACCGCATTTAGGACTCGTTACGGTCACTACGAGTTCCTAGTGATGCCTTTTGGGCTCACTAATGCACCGGCTGCGTTCATGGATCTCATGAATCGCGTCTGCAAGCCGTACTTGGACAAATTCGTCATCGTTTTCATCGACGACATTCTTATATACTCGAAGAACCGAGCTGACCATGAGAAACACCTTCGCTGTATTCTCAAGCTTCTACATCATGAGAAACTCTATGCCAAATTCTCCAAGTGCGAATTCTGGCTACGAGCAGTCCAATTTCTAGGACACGTTGTCAGCGAGCGTGGTATCCAGGTGGATCCCGCTAAAGTAGAGGCTGTCATGAATTGGCAAGAGCCAAAGACGCCTACTGAGATTCGTAGTTTCCTGGGGTTAGCAGGGTACTACAGGCGATTCATTGAAAATTTTTCAAGGATTGCTGCGCCCTTAACTTCCCTGACCAAGAAGAAGATAAAATTTGTTTGGGGCCCTAAGCAGCAAGAGTCCTTTGATATTTTGAAGCAAAAGCTGAGCAACGCTCCTGTGCTGACACTACCGGAAGGTACCGAGGAGTTCGTAGTTTACTGCGACGCATCACACACTGGCATGGGGTGTGTGCTCATGCAAAAAGGCAAAGTTATTGCCTATGCTTCGAGACAGTTAAAGGTGCACGAAAAGAATTACACCACCCATGACTTGGAGCTGGGTGCCGTTGTGTTCGCACTAAAACTGTGGAGGCATTACCTGTATGGTATCAAGTTTGTGATCTATTCGGATCACAAGAGCCTTCAACATCTGTTTAATCAGAAGGAGCTAAACATGAGGCAACGCCGTTGGATGGAGACTTTAAATGATTATGATTGTGAGATCAGATATCATCCCGGCAAAGCAAATGTAGTCGTTGATGCCCTGAGTAGAAAAGAAAGGGTGAAACCCATTCGAATCAATGCCAAGAGCATTGAAGTCAAGAATAATTTGATTGAAAGGTTGTTAGCTGCACAGCGAGAAGCTGTGTTGGAAGCTAACTATCCTAAAGAGAAGCTAGGAGTAACTGAGGAGCAGTTAACTCTTAGCAAGGACGGAATTTTACGATTGAATGGACGAATATGGGTTCCGATTTATGGAGGACTACAAGATGTTATCCTCCAGGAAGCCCATAGTTCCAAATATTCTGTCCATCCTGGAGCTGATAAGATGTATCAGGATCTAAAGGCAAATTATTGGTGGATAGGCTTGAAAAAGTCTATAGCCGCTTATGTAGCCAAATGCTTAACTTGTGCGCAAGTCAAGGCTGAGCATCAAAAGCCATCTGGCTTGCTACAACAGCCTGAACTTCCTGAATGGAAGTGGGAATGTGTAACTATGGATTTTATTACCAAGTTACCCAAGACAAGGAAAAGAAAATGACACAATATGGGTTATCGTTGATAGGCTGACTAAATCAGCGCATTTCTTACCCATCAGGGAGACTTATAGCTCCGACATGTTAGCCCAGTTATACGTTGATAAGATTGTAGCCTTGCATGGCATACCTGTGTCTATTATCTCCGACAGGGATACTAGATACACGTCGCATTTCTGGAAGAGTTTCCAGCAATCTTTGGGCACACATTTGAATTTTAGTACGACTTACCATCCTCAGACAGACGGTCAGAGTGAGCGTACTATTCAAACGTTGGAAGACATGCTACGTGCATGTGCTATCGATTTGGGTGGTAGTTGGGATAAGAACCTACCACTAATCGAATTCTCATACAACAATAGCTACCATACCAGCATTAAGGTTGCGCCCTTCGAGGCATTATACGGTAGAAAGTGTAGATCGCCTGTTTGTTGGGCGGAAGTTGGAGATGTCCAATTGTCTGGACCAGAGATAGTTTTCGAAACGACGGACAAGATTGTCCAGATTCGAGACTGTCTCAAAGCTGCCCGAGATAGGCAGGAGAGTTACGCGGATCCAAAGCGTAAAGATTTTCACTTCGAAGTAGGTGAAAAAGTGTTACTTAAAGTATCACCCTGGAAAGGGGTGATGCGTTTCGGTAAGAAAGGCAAACTAAGCCCAAGATACATAGGACCTTTCGAGGTTATCGAACGGGTCGGGTCAGTTGCCTATAAGCTAAACTTACCGGAGGAGCTCAATGGAATTCACAATGTGTTCCACATCCGCAATCTAAAGAAGTGCTTCGCTGATGAATCATTAGTGATCCCACACACAGATGTGCATATAGATGAGAGCTTGAAATTTGTGGAGAAGCCTTTGTCGATTGAAGATCGACAGGTAAAGAAGCTTCGAAGGAAGCATGTACCTATAGTGAAGGTCAAGTGGGATGCCCGTAGAGGTCCCGAATTCACGTGGGAAGTTGAAGCCACGATGAAAGAGAAATACGCTTATTTGTTTGAGTAAATCTCGGGTCGAGATTTATTTTAAGGGGGTGAGGATGTAACACCTCGAAATTTTGTGTCCAATAATGTGTTAACACGTGTCATTAGTTTACACGTGGCGTTAGATATTAAATAAAGGACTAAAGTTGACAAACCTTGAAAGTATGTAAATTCGAGGCTTATAAATGTCAACCAAGGGTAAATATACTGTATAGTAACCCTAAACGATGCTCGTACCTTCAAACGAATAAATCATGGATCGTACGGAGCGAAACGCGGGAGAAAGTGAGAGATTACAAGCTGCAGGGGTTAACTGTGTCAACATGTTTAATTATACCTCTGAGTGACCCTTTGACGAACCCGAGGCTTTGTAACAGTAAAATATACTCACTAGAATATACTATATAAATTTCGCGAAGTTCCGTTTTAAAACGAGAAAGTTATGATCAAATTCGTAAGAGAGGGGTTAAAAGCGTCAGCAATAAAAGTTAAGGCTTTCCGGATAGTAATTAAACTAACCGGGGACTTAACAGTGCGGGTAAAGGCACGAGGCCCTTAACGGTAAATAATCGAGGGCCAAATCGCAAAGTTACCCCTTCAAAATCGAAAGGTTAGGCTATTAATTACCAAAGATTTGGTTAATGATTATAAAAGATTTAGAAATCTTGAAAATCAAGTCTAATGCGGGCCGCGTAAAGGTTATGCATGAGTTGATGCGGGCCGCGAGCCACCTGCAAACACGCGTTCTGACTTGAGGATTCAGGCGGCCCGCGTACAAGTTGCCTGATCTCTCATGCGGGCCGCGTGAGAGTCCCAGATGCTGAAACTTTGGACATACTTGTTGTTTGAAGTTGTGAACGATCATTTGAGCAATAAATGAAGCATGGGCGCCCTCTACATGCCCCCTAGCACCCAGGGCCACCTGCTGATCATCCATGCTCCATTGTAGGGTGAGTTGTGATGATCCTAAGCCTCATTTTTCACTATAAAAGGCCATACATTGTGCATAAGTGAAACACACCTCAAAACCTGCCTTCTGATCATTCTTGGAGCTCTCAAGCATTCCTTTATCATTCTAAGTCGTGCACCAAGCTTCTGTAAGTTGCCTAACCCTTTGTGGTTTCGTTTTTCCATAGTTTTAGCCTAAAAGTCAATCCGTCGTAACTAACGGTTGACTTTGCGATAAATCACGAATGGTCCAGTGGTTTGTCGAGTCGAAGATAGTTATATGATGGTAATCATGTGGGCATTAAACTCCTAAAAGGGCACCCTCTGATTCCCACTCTAACTAGTCCGAATGTCGAGTCAAACGTGCTTAGAAAAAGTCAACAAAAATGTCATTTTGCGATTTCTTGCATAATCTGTAATGTAGATGATATGTAACCCATTTGAACACTCATAAAACATGATAATAAGTATATAAGCTAGTCTAAGCTTGTTTGATCCGACCATTTTCTGTTTTGACCCGGTTCAGAGCTGAAAGTCGCAAAAGTTTGACTTTTGCATTGACTTCAGTTCTGACCCGTTAAAGTTTGATTTAGATATGCCTTAGGACTCTCCTAGGACCAGGTTACATGATGGTATAACCCTCTGTGACCGGTTCGTTGTTTGTCCGAGCCTTTTACACATTTCCGTTAAATGCTTAAAAGTTGACCGTAACGCCCTTTTTAAATTAAAACGAGAATTTCGAACATGTGAAAGGATCATAACCTTGGTTACTGATTTCTAAGCATGTCCCTAAAATTTCACGTCAATCCGAGGTCCAGAATATGAGTTATGCTAAATAGTGCAAATTGCGAAACTTTAGTAATTAAATAGCGCAATTAGCATAACGCCTATCTAAACCCGGATTTTGACACCAAACCTTTTGCTCACTGATGTAAAATAATATTTTAGGATTTTTAAAGATTTTTAATTATTTTTAACCTGCTCATAACCTGCGGTTATGGCAACGGTTCGGTAAATACCGAATATACCCTTTTCGGCCATAACTTGAGTTCTACAAGGTCTTTTGACCCGATTGCAGTTGCTACTAATTTTAATTAATATATAAAGTATTTTAGACTTTATAAACTGTTCGGAAAACTCAGATTTCCTGTAGAACTCTGAAACCTCTTTTATAATCTTTAAAAAGACCGAAATACCCATACGGGGCATAATATCAACTTAAACTCGTTACGGGCATTATGGAAGGTATCCTACTGATACCACAACCTCTTTAAGGCATGTTGACTTAGGAAAACAGTGTAGGACTCTTACGGTTACCCGTTGCGCCTTTTGCGCGCACGGTTCGGCTTATGTAACTAGTTTACATAAATTAGCCGAAACGGGTCAAACCATATTGTTTTGACCCCAAAATCCAGAGTATGATTATTATACCCATGTAAAACAAGTCTTCGAACTTGTTGGGTCAAAATCACCTCATTCATGGTTTTCGCCTTTCACGCGATTAAACCGTAACTATACTTTGAAACCGACCGGTCTAAGCTACGGCTAAATTAAAGACCCGTTAGGATTCTAATAGGTTAAATTAAACCTTCGTTCCAGATTAGGAGACCAGTAAAAGCTATCTGTGATTTATTCAATTAAGGATTATACTTGTAAAGGTAAATACTTTTAACTTATTTTCCGTTATACGGGCTTGGGTTACGGTATTTAAAATACCGCTTGGTCGGACAATTGACCCCAACTCATTAGTAGTTGGGTATTATCAATGTGACCCGTTTAAAAACTTGTTTTGTTGGCTTAACGCCTTTGGGGGCTTAATGACCATGTCCCGGATATCCTTGGCAGCATTTATGAATGGCCACGACCTTGACATCCCGGTGTAGGCGTACACCCGGCATTATGTCTATAACTATAAAAGTGTAGCCGTTGGTTACCCGCCACGGTTTTATACTATGTGGTGTGTCTATTAAACTTTAACCCGGCACGACCCGGGCGACCGAACGCATAGTAACATGTAATTCTTTACAAAATTTGATTATAAATTATCCGAAGTTATAAAGAGTTTGTGCCTTGAGCATTTAAACCAATTTTATTAAACATTTTTACAAAAGTGTCAGTTGAATGTATTTACCAGTGTAAACTGACGTATTTTCCCCAAAAAGACTAAATGCAGGTACTAGGCGTAATTGGCTGGGATTTCTCCTTAGCATCATTAGAAGTCTCGCAAGCTTAAGATGCCTGAAGTCTGTTGAACAATACTTTTTGTTATTTTTATTGATCCCCTGTGGATTATTATTTCAACAATGGTGATACATTGATATTACACTTAACGTTGAAATATAATTATCTTTATGCTTCCGCTGTGCATTCTTATATTGTGTGGTTTGACTATAATGTTGCCAACTACGTCACGGTAATCCCCCACCGGGCCCACCGGTGAGACACGTGGAAATCGGGGTGTGACATCACTTTGAAGTATGGGGATAAGGAAGTGAAGTTCAGGGTTGGGAAGAGAATAGAGGACGATGACCCAGTCAATTACATGAAGGTTATTGGTTCGAGTTTGGATGATGCTCTCCGACGGTGCAACATGGGATGAAAAACATCCCGCTCGGAAAACATATAACCTCACTTTGGGTCTAGCCAAGGACCCTTATAAACGTGGCGCACCACGGAGGCATTCCGCGGAACTATCCTTAGTTTAGTTTATTCTTTTAGTTTAATTTTAATTTGCAGGAATAAAACACACTCGTGATGGTAAAGGATAACAAGGGAAATGAGAAACATCGCCCCATGCACGAAAACAGGGCCATCCGACAACAATTTCTTCATTACAGTAAGCTCAACACGGCCGTGTCCGCCCAACACGGCCCCGTGCTGCACACTCTGCAGAAAATTGCCCAGTTCAGGTAACTGGACACGGGTCGTGTTCACTGAACACGCCCCCGTGTCCAGGCTTCTGTTTCTTTCTTTAATTTTTATCGCTGGCACCTGGACATGGGGCCGTGCCCGGTCACCACGGGGTCGTGTCTAGGATGTCAGTAACATAAAATTTTGCTTTTAACACCATTTTACACATTCAATCAACCTAAAAACTTATTTTTGGGACACATTGAGGACAATGTGTAATTTAAGTGTGGGGGGGATGCTAAAACCTTGAATCTTGCAAGTCCTAATAACAAGCCTTACACAAAACTCTATTGGAACCGCTAATCACCCCAATTTTTTTTTCAAAAACTTTCATTTTTTTACTTGTCTAAGTTTAAGTTGGAAATTCAAGTTCTAACAAGGTTATATTTTTACAAGTTTACAACCGATAGCGTCGTCATAAAAAGAACCAACATAAGAAAATTATGAAAAGGCATGACAAACTTAGTTAAAATTTGATTATATATACTTGATCACATAAAAAACCCTCTCCCACAAAAGTGAGTTTTGAGCCTTTATCGAGCATACAAATACATATCTTTACACTAAATACTCATTTTTCGTTTCTTATGTGAATAGCCGCTTGGTTCGTACGACTCTAGAACTTGCCACAACAATACATTCCCGGTCCTTACCAACTTAAACCCGAGTAAGTAAATGATGGAGGCATTAGGACTAACCCTTTTTTTTTACACCATTATTTTTTATTTTTTTACCACCTACCCAAAATCCCCCTAGTTAACCCCTTTGAGCCTAAACCTTTTCATTTCTTAACCCAAAACAATCACCCCTTTTACCCACCTAAACCTTTTTATTTTTAACCCTTTCTTTTAGTAACAACGTTCGGTTTTCTAATGACTCTTCCTTAATATATATATGTATATATATATATATATATATATATATATATATTTTGATGAAACCAAACAAACAAACAAGTTCATCAAAAATAACTTTGTTTGAAACAAGTGGTTCATCAAAATAAAACAAAAATGTGAAAAATAAATAGTCTTTCAAAAACCGACGTTTGTAACGCTTTTCGCCCTTTTACTAACCACTAACCCAACCACCCACCTTTAGCCCAAGCCTAACCCTTCACCCAAAAAAAGTCCTCTTGATATTTACAAAGGTATATAGTTAAAAAGGAGGAGGATTGATTGCTTGGCAAGCTTATGGTAGGAGTAAGTTCCATGGCGCTCTCGAGTGATTCACTAAAATACACCTTCGCCCGAGTGTTGAGTGATTCCCCGTGAGGTATGTGAACTTGTATATAAATGGAATTTTAAAGAGGTATGTTATGCCCTATTAAGTAATTTATCTTAAGAAACGTTTTTAATAAATCATGACGAATAGGATTGTAAATAAATAAAAATAAAACCTAGAATAATCTTGGAAATCCCGACACTCTATGACAAGCCCAAAAACCTTCTCTTCTACCCATTCCATTTGGGAGTGAATAAAGCCACATTATAAAGAGTTTTGCTTGAGG
Source organism: Helianthus annuus (assembly GCF_002127325.2). Taxonomy (NCBI): domain Eukaryota; kingdom Viridiplantae; phylum Streptophyta; class Magnoliopsida; order Asterales; family Asteraceae; genus Helianthus; species Helianthus annuus. The sequence continues at coordinate 59,074,297 of NC_035447.2, read as the reverse complement.
ACAAGCAAAGATTCAAGTGTGGGGGTATTTGATGTGTACAAAATGCAACATATAAATTACATCAATTGTGGCACAAAACTAACCCTTTTTTAGTACTAATGTTGGAAAAAGTGTGCTTTTGTCTTCCTTTTGTATTTTCAGGATTAAATGAGCTCAAATAAACAAAAGAAGCAAAAAGACAGCTAAATCTAACATAAATACAAGAAAAGGAACAAAAGTGGCATGCCCGACCTCCCAACAGCATCTTCCCAAGCAAAACAAAGAAGACAGAAGACTGAACACGCCCCGTGCTCAGTGAGCACGGGGCCGTGCCCAAGTGCCAGCAGAAAAGACAAACTCATAGAAGCTTCTGTTGCCCACCACGGGGCCGTGCCCAGCGGACACGGGGGCGTGGTCAACTTCCCGCAGGCACATTTATTGTAGTTGCGAATTACAATTAATGAAGAGAGAGAGTCAGATGGACACGGGGCCGTGCCCAGCGGACACGGCGCCATGCCCGAGCTTCTGTTCAGCCTATTAACAGGAATGTTTAGAGCTCTTGCAACTCATCCCTTGGCACACCACCTCTCTCACACTTCACCCACCACCCACCACCATCATCCATTGTCCATCATAGAGTGTGTGAGTCGTCTCGGGATCCAATATTGATCGTAAGAGTTCTTGACAATCAAAGGCCATGTTTGTCTAAGTCTCTTACATCACTTGGTGAAGACAAGTGTTTAGTGTAATACTTTTTATTTTTAATCTTTTGCACTTTTTAATTGGTTTTGTATTAATGACTTTAATTACTAGTTTCTTATGTTGAAGGTGATTTTTCCTTATCGTTTGTCCGTGGTTTCTTGGCATTATTTTACTGTCTATATAAAATAAAAGATTTTCACCATTCTTATCTCCACGGTCTATATGGAGGTATGTTGGCTACCTGGTCGGGGGTTAAGGGAACGGTTTGGTAAGAGTCTTGCCATTGTTCAGTGTATAGATCCTGCAAAAGACCTGGGTCAAATTTTGTAGGACATCCTTCAATACCTAAAGGTATTGGATGGCGGGGGTCCAAACTCTTTGATCCCCTCATAAGTTAAGCTACTATTAAAACTTTAACCCAGCTACTTAGGACTGTATCCCTGCTGACTCAAACTACTTAGCTGAGGGTAACGTCGCCTTCAAAAGTGGGGCCTACCACATTATGCATTTATAACTTAATTCATTATCTTTCAATAATCCAACCCTTTAGGATTGTATCCTTGCTGACTCAAACTACTAGGTTGAGGGTAACGTCGCCTTCAAAAGAGGGGCCTGCTACAATAACTAAGATAATCTCTTAAACAAGTGCAAAAGTGCGAAAATAATCAAAGGTTACACTACACACGAGTCGGATCCAAGTGATTCATCTTGTCTATCTGTTTTTTATTTTTATTTTATTTTTCAGCATTTTAGTTAGTTTTATTTTCTTAGTTTAAAACCTTTTTCTAACATTTTGATTTGGTTAGACGTTGAGGATAAACCGGTACTAAAAGCTCTTGTGTCCTTGGACGACCTCGGTATCTTACCAACACTATACTACGTCCACGATGGGTACACTTGCCCATATGTGTGTTTAGTGTTAGTAAATATCGTGTTTTATAAATTTAAAACTTGGCTAAAAAGAGTAAAAAGGGCTTAAAATATATACCTAAAATATAACACACTTCACGCACATCACTAGCAAGTATCTCCGCAAGGAATACCGAGCTCTCTTGGCTAACATCGTAGCAGCGGAGAAGGAAAAGAAAAGGAAGACAGAAATCAGAGAAGTTCCAGTGGTCCGTGAATTCCCTCAGGTGTTCCCTGATGATCTTCCCGGATTACTGCCTAGTCGTGATATCGACTTCCGCATCGACCTCATTCCTGGAGCTAACCCCGTAGCCAAAGCTCCTTATCGACTCGCTCCATCCGAAATGCGGGAACTCTCGAACCAACTCCAGGAATTACTTGAAAAAGGCTTTATTCGCCCGAGCACCTCTCCATGGGGCGCGCCAGTCCTTTTCGTCAAAAAGAAGGATGGTTCGTTCAGGATGTGCATCGACTATCGGGAGTTGAATAAGTTAACCATCAAGAACCGATGCCCTCTGCCTCGAATCGATGACCTATTTGATCAGCTACAAGGTGCTAAGTGTTTCTCGAAGATCGATCTACGCTCAGGCTATCATCAATTGTGTATTCAAGAGGAAGATATACCCAAAACCGCTTTTCGCACCCGATACGACCACTATGAGTTCATTGTTATGCCTTTTGGTTTAACCAACGCACCCGCGGTTTTCATGGATCTGATGAATCGCGTGTGCAAGCCTTATCTTGACCGTTTCGTCATTGTGTTCATCGACGATGTCTTGATTTATTCCAAGTTGAAATCCGAACACGCGCAACATCTACGTTTGGTTCTCGAGCTACTCCAGGGGAATCAACTCTATGCCAAGTTCTCCAAGTGTGAATTCTGGCTGGAGGAGGTTCAGTTTCTGGGTCACATCGTTAATAGTCAAGGTATTCATGTCGATCCCGCGAAGATTAAAGCAGTTAAGAGCTGGATTACGCCTAAGAACCCGTCTGAAGTCCGCTCTTTTCTCGGACTAGCGGGCTATTATCGACGATTTATCGAAGGATTCTCTAAAATCGCTGTGCCGCTTACCGCCTTTGCAATGCTCCTGTTCTCACGTTGCCCGACGGAAACAAGCCTTTTGTTTGGGGAACTAAACAAGAGCTGGATTACTCATAAAAACAAGCCTTTTGTTTGGGGAACTAAACAAGAGTCTGCCTTTCAAACCCTCAAGCATATGCTTTGCAATGCTCCTGTTCTCACGTTGCCCGACGGAAACAACGATTTCAATGTCTATTGTGATGTTTCCAACCTTGGTCTTGGTTGCGTTCTCATGCAGCGGGACAAGGTTATAGCTTACACATCTCGTCAGCTCAAAATCCACGAGAAGAACTATACAACCCATGATCTCAAGCTAGGCGCAGTTGTTTTTACATTGAAGATTTGGCGACACTACCTGTATGGTACCAAGTGTACGATCTTCACCGATCACAGGAGTTTACAACACATCTTTAATCAGAAAGAACTTAACATGCGTCAACGCCGATGGGTAGAACTTCTTAACGATTACGACTGTGAGATTCGTTATCACCCAGGCAAGGCAAATGTTGTTGCCGACGCGCTCAGCAGACGGAGTTATTTGCTCAGTATTCGCAATACTCAAGCCCAGCATGACCTCGAAACCCTCATCCGCGAAGCCCAATATGCTTGCTTTAATGAACGCACCTTGAAGAAAGAGAGGATTTATCACGATGGAGCTCAGCTTGTAAGCAAATCAAATGGGATCTTCTATTATCTAGACCGAATTTGGATCCCTAAGCGGACCGAGTTATGAAAGATTTTAATGGATGAAGCCCACAAATCTCGGTATTCTATCCATCCCTGTGCCGACAAAATGTACCAGGATCTTCGTTACAAGTACTGGTGGCCAGGAATGAAAAGGGATATCGCTCTCTATGTCGGAAGATGCCTGACTTGTGCTAGGGTCAAGGCTGAACATCAAAGGCCCTCTGGCTTACTCGAACAACCGCCAATCCCTATATGGAAGTGGGAGAGTATAGCTATGGATTTCATAACCAAGCTTCCACCCACGTCATCAGGTCACGACAGCATTTGGGTTGTAGTTGATCGTTTGACCAAATCCGCCCACTTTTTGCCAATACGGGAAGACTACAAGGTAGAACGACTAGCGCGAATCTACACCGACGAGATCATTTGTAATCATAGTACGCCTCGCGACATCATCTCTGACCGTGATGCTCGGTTTACCTCGCGATTGTGGGAAACGTTTCAAGCAGCTCTTGGTACGATGCTTATCTTAAGTACTGCATTCCATCCTCAAACTGACAGACAGACTGAGAGAACGATCCGTACTCATGAGGACATGCTCCGTGCGTTTGTCATCGACTTCGGTGGTAGTTGGAACAAATACCTGCTGTTAGTCGAATTCTCGTACAACAATAGTTATCATACCAGCATCCAAATGGCACCATTCGAGGCCCTATATGGAAGAAGATGTCGATCGCCTATTGTATGGCACGAGACCGGTCACTCGCAATTAACCGGTCTGGAGCTATTACAAGAAACGACTGACAAAGTCCTCCAGTTTCGAGACAACTTGTCGAAAGCTCGGGATAGACAGAAAAGTTACGCCGATAGAAGACGCAAGCCCCTTGAATTTGACGTTGGCGACTACGTACTCCTAAAGGTATCACCTTGGAAGGGTGTGGTTAGATTCGGTAAGAAAGGGAAACTAGCGCCTCGATATGTTGGACCTTTTAAGATTCTGGAAAGGATCGGAAAAGTCGCCTACAGACTCGAACTACCGGAGGAACTTAGTAACGTCCACCCGACTTTCCATGTGTCGAGCCTCTGAAAATATCTAGCTGACCATGATCTGATAGTACCTCTCGATGACCTTCAAGTATACGAAACGCTACACTTCGTGGAGAAGCCTGTTGAAATCATGGACCGCCAAACCAAGCGACTCAGGCGCTCGCGCATACCTATCGTGAAAGTCCGATGGGAAGGCAAACGAGGCACAGAGTTCACTTGGGAACTCGAAAGTGACATGAAGGCAAAGTATCCGCAGTTGTTCAGGTGAGAGCCTAGAGAGAGAAAGTAGCAAAAGGTGATCCACGGTGCTGTGCAGCTTTCAGCTTAATTTCAGGACGAAATTCCCTAAACAAGGGGAAGCTGTAACACCCCGTGTTACCGAATGTCAAAGTCAAAGTCAAAGTCAAGATTGACTTCTTTGACTATAGTTAGTCTATTCTATGTTGGTATTTCTGTTAGTTGTATTATGTGGAGTAAGTGTTATTAATCAAAGCAATCGAATGTTTATCGACGCGAAACTATTTGCGACTGTGAATACTAGGAAGTAACAATACGATAAAGTCAATCAATCGATAATCAAGCTAATTGAATCATCATCAAACTTGAAACTCGAATTACGTGAATTCTGGTGTTAGTATGCGTGTGTGTGTGCCTTATGTGTTACTTGTGCATGTTTACTTTATGTGATGTGTGGTAATCAATCGAAACTCGAATCGAAACTCGGAACTCAATCGAACTCAATCGAAATCGAATTATGATAAATGTTGGCGAAAAGATAGTGTGAAATATAGATGCTTGTATGTAGATATAGTGGTTGGGATTAAAAGTAATTTGAATAGGAAACTCTATCGTATTCGTATCATCTTCAATCGAAATCGAAATATCAGAAATCGTCGCACCGAACGCTTGAAACAGGCTGTTGATCGATCGGCCTAGCCGATCGAACAGCCCAGCCGATCGGATGGACTGTCCGATCGAGCAGGCTGTCCGATCGGGATGCCTGGCCGATCGGCCAGCCCTTTCCTCTTTGGGAAGCCTATAAATAGCCCTGTCATTGTCATTCTTTCCACTTTTGGAAACTCTCTGACTGACCAGCTCGTGCTCTTCACCTTTCCTCAGATTTCTCCCAATCCCGGTAAGATTTCTTCCTAAATCTTGTACTTTCTTGATCTATACACACTCCTACACCTTTCTATCTTTCAAATCTTAACTTTTAACCGTGAAATCATCAAGATTCAAGCATTCTAGGATGATGTCATCACGGTGTTCTTGAAGAACTTCATGTTTTGGCCTCAATCCACCAAGAATAGCTTGGATCTAACCGATTTCCACATAAACAAACAAAGATCTACTACAGATCTAAACATATTCACGGTGGAAAAGATTGAAAGATGGATTTTCCAACTTTCTTTCAAGTCTTTTACACTCAATTCCTTCAAACCGGTAGAAACGGAGCTTGAACCCACTCACTAAGCACTCTAGTAGTTGTGCGGTTCGAGATTCGGGATTCTATCCATGAGGTTCACCGATTTCGGGTTAAACGTCAAACTACCGTTCCGAACAGTTCACCGGCCGGACTTTGGTGATTCCTGTCCGAGTAGGGGAAACAAGTAAGAGCGAAGGTTCCATGGTTCAGCTCGTTGTCAAAATACCTCGATATAACGTCAAGCAATCAGAACAGCCAACTGTTAGACGAACAGGCCAACCAGGTCAGGATGTTGACCGATCGGACAGGCTGTTCGAACGAACAGCCCGACCGATCGGACATGTCAGCCGATCGACCAGGCCAGCTGATTGGCTAGCACATGGTCCCACACTTTAACAATTTCATGAAGGCTAGTATTGAACGAAGTGCTGTTCGACCAAACTACGATTTGATTTGAATTACTCTTGGGATCATGAGATACTATGCTTTAACACCTAATCAATTTTCAACTCGTTCGACATATTGGAGTTCCACCCGAACGAACATGCCGTCCGATCAAGTGACGTCCTGCTGAGGACTTATTACTGAAGTACCTAACCGATCGGTTAAGCCGGCCGATCAAACGGCCCGTTCGATCGATCGACCTGAAAGGTAAGGACACTTCAATGTTCTCGAATACTACAACGAAAACTTCAAAAGGACAAGCCATCATACACAAACACATCCTACTCAAAGGAAGAAACAATCCACTCGAACAGCCCAACCGATCGAGCCCACCGGCCAACCGAACAGGCTGTCCGAACGGACTGTCAAACCAAACGAACAACCCGTCCGCTCGAACCTACCGTTCGATCGACCAGGCTGTTCGACCCATCAACACTCGTATTCGTTTTACGCGTTGCTTATCGTTATGCTATCGAACTATTCAGGCTAACCCTACTCTCAAGTGCTCCCTTCAATCCATCAATCACTGTGAGTATACTCGATCCTTTTTTTTCTTTTAGCACTTTTGGGTGTTACATACGTTACTTATACGAAATCACATCGAACACACTACTCAATCATTTCAAACGCTAACCGTTACCGCATGTATTACGTGACTAAATGAATGCTTGTTGTTATGTCTACACGTGGAATGCTGTCTACCTGCCTTAACGACGATAGTACTATAGTTTGGACTCAGCACCCGTTCACACGGGGGTTGTTAAGGACAATTACTTTCATGATTACGGTGGTAATCATGTATTGCGAACTGCCTCGGGCAGTCAACCCGCAGTCATTGGTATCGATAGATCCATGTCGATAATTAACATGCTTCGTTTTCCTCTGTGTACGTGCTGGTTATGCGTAAACTATTTCGAACTCTATTATGCTATTATCAAACTTGTATGCTCACCTTTACATTTCATGTATTGACTTTATTTTAACGTATGTGGCAGGCAATTAGGATGCTTATCTGCTAGGAAGGCGAGCTTAGAATAAGCGTCTAGAGCATAGTTGTCTGTAGATCTTGCAGATCGAGTCTCTAGAAGCATTTGAACAATTTTTATATTTAAAATCTGAGTTATCGGAACAGAATATTTGACTTGATGTTATCTGTAATAATTTGTTTGCTATTTGAGGTACGGTATGGGACGTATTATATAAATTGAATAGTGATAATAATTGTTATGGAAACTTCTGGACAATCTGTTTTGCTCAGTGCCATGCCCTGATGATTCCGTCATCGGTTGGGGTGTGACACAATGAAACAGAACTAGTGCCATCAAAATACAAAAAACATATGACATACATCGAATTATACCTATGCCAGTTATCGAAACAGAATGAAACAAGAAGCTTCATATCTAAACAAGATCGATCCTCATCATTATCGAAACTTGTTTTGTCCTATTCCTCTAATTCCATCGAAATAGAATAAAACCAAACAATACAATACCCATCGAAACACATCATTAATTATCGAAATACATGTGTCTATTTCGATAGATATCATGTAAATGCACCTTGGAGCCTGATGGAGACCGTAGAGAGCTTTGTCCAACAGATAGACTTTGTTCTCAGACCCTGGAGCTTCGAAACCCGATGGTTGGGATACATACACAGTTTTATGTAATTTCCCATAAAGGAACGCACTTTTCACATCCAACTGATAGACTTTGAATCGCATGTGAGCAGCAAAAGCTAGAAACAGATGAATGGCTTCCAGTCTTGCCACCGGTACATAAACTTCTGTATAATCACTCCCTTCCTCTTGATCAAAGCCTTGAACAACCAACCGTGCTTTGTTTCTGACGACAACACCCTTATCGTCTTTCTTGCACTTGAAAACCCACTTCGTGTTGATTGCATGTTGGCCCTTTGGAAAATCGACCAAATTCCACACCTTTAACTTGTCGAATTGAGCTAACTCTTCTTGCATCGCCTCACACCAAGAATTATCCTTTAGAGCCATCTGATAGTTCTTCGGCTCTATCTGAGAGATAAAACATTCATGTAGGCTAAGATTGTAGATTTATTCCTTCTTGATAGCAGAGAACAGACACTACATCTTTGAAATACTCCTTCGCGTTTGCACTCCCGCATTTGGATTCCCAATAATATTATCAACAGGATGATGAATATTTGTTCTTGGAACTGGGATTGCCGGAGCTTGAGCCAAATTCGATTGAATCTCCCCCTCAGCATTTGCATTACTACTAGAAGCTTGATCATTTCTAGAAGACGTATTAACATTTGGATATGCTATTACTACTAGAAGCTTGATTGTTTCTAGAAGACGTATTAACATTTGGGTATGCTGAAAAATCAACGTAAAGATCACCACTTGTAGTTTGAGTAGTTGCATTGGGGATCTGCTCAGCAACAACTTCACTTACGATCTAAGAATCAGCGACTGGAACATTCGGAGACACATTAGTAGGAATACTTTCTCTCTAGCTCGCATCCACTTCATCTTTGTTCACAAGATGTGCGTAGACAACCTCCAAATCTTCTTCTGAAACATCAGGAAGATCAAATGAATCAAATAATTTATCATAATCATAACCGCTTTTAGGACCGAATTCGGATGGTGGAGGATCGTAACTCAAAGGAGTTATATCAAACACGATCGCCACTATACGCTTCTTAACGTTATAAACGCGTTTGTTTGGAGTTCCATTGGCATAACCCAAAAAGAACCCAACTTCTCCAACTTCCCCCATTTTAGGGGTATCTTTGGTGCGTTTGATAACACACTTGATCCCAAAAGGTTGAAAACCAGATAAGTTCGGTTTCTTGTTTTTAAGCAATTCATAACACGTTTTATCTTCTCTTTTGACAGTAAGCACATGATTTAACACATAACATGCAGTGTTTACCGCCTTAGCACAGAAGAAAATTGGCAATCAGACAACAATCACAAGGTGTGCGGAATCCACCTAGCAATCACTACTGTATGGTATTGGATCAAGAAAGTGTAGAACAAGAATGATGAATATGATGAATAGTGGTTGACTAATAGAGACATCTTCTACGACCCGAACTCCAACTTCCGATTCCTCAATATCCGGTTCATGCATGATAGGCGGATCTTCTTCTAATATATTGGATAAAGGAAAAGGGGTAGTTGTAGAAAGTGCTGAAGATACATTTGACGATACGTTGACTCGGGATGAGTATTAGGAGTTGGTTCGTAAAGATATGCTCTACAAGATCTCCCAGTCTGACAAAGAGAAGATTGATTTGTTCCGAGCAACAGTTGCCTCTCTCGGTCCCTCTTCCAGTTAGGGTTTACGTCTAGCCTCTTGGAACAAAGACTTAAACAATCTTTTGTCGGACACTGCTGCAGCTGTCACATTCTCACTGCCTGCTAGAGTTTATAAACGAAGAAAAGTCATCAGTAGTTCTAGTTCTTCTATTCAGTCTTCGAGTTCTCTTCTAGTTGTGTCTGCAGCTATTCCAGTTAATTCCACGCGTGTTGCGTCCTCCATAGCTGCTTTACCTCCAGTTTCATCCTCTCATATTCCTTCTACACCTCTATTTAGCTCGCTTCGCGCTTCTATGAGTTCTAGTAATATGTTTACTGTTTCAACCAGTGCAAGCTTGCCGCCGTTGCCATCGGATGTTTTTAGCAGGCCACAGGTCATTCAACGTCCTTCAGGTCCTCAAATGATTATGTCAACTTCAGCAACGGGTGTAGCCTCGTCTAGTGGTGGTCTCCCGAAAACTGCTTTCGGTTCTCGACCTCCCACTTCTACTCCGAGACCTCGAGGTACAGCGAGTGATAATGGTGCACAGAGCTTTCCTGAATTCGTCCGTCAACAGTTTGCGGATGTTCATTCAGTTATGAAGGAACATCGGGATCTGATCTAGCTTCACAGGAGAGAGATTGCTTATTGGAAACGAAAAGATGAATTGAAGTCTCAGCAGATAACTCATTTGTTTAGTCTGATAAAGGAACAAGGCTCTCAGTTACGTCAGCTCAGTAGAAAGGATGTTGCTACAACGACTAAACATGAGAATCTAGCTAAAGCTACTGATCAGCTACATCAGATCATTACGGATCTTGTGGAGCTCCTCGCTGCTCAGGGGGAGAATTCATCTCTACAAGTGCAAGCTCAATGCAAGATTGGTGAGCTCAAGAAAATTCGTGATGATTTGGACAAAGACAAGGATCCCGAAGCCGCTAGGCAGGGGGAGCAACCAAGGAGCTCACAAGCTTCTGAAGCTGCTACCATTGCTCAGGTTGAGGGGGAGTCTGGTTCAGGAGCTACGGCTGGACAAGACATGGGTCCTTCTGCTGCTGATGATTCTGATTCTCTTTCTGATCCTGATGATCATGATTTTTCTACTGACGTGATTCTGGATGAGGGTGATATTCTGATTGGTCCAGTGGAAGAGTGGAGGACAGATGATGAGATTGCAGATAAGTTTGCTTATGTTGAAACTTGTAAGGGAAAGAATATTGAATATGACTCCGTGGGTGCGGTGAATATGAATGATCTAAGAAGCTATGTTTTTGGAGATGCTCCCCCTGACGAAATTACCCATCCCATACACTACAAAAAATACCATTTAGTGGCAAACACTTCTAGTGGCATTTAGCTTTTGTGCCACTTATTTAGGTTTTAGTGGCACTTTACGTGTGCCACATTTGCTTAGCACACGTTTTTAGTGGCATTTAGTCCTTATGCCACTAATTTAGATTTTTAGTGATACTTTCCATATGCCACTAAAATATTTGATAACTTTTAATGGTACTTTACGTATGCCACTAAATTCTAAAATCTTCTATATCTATCCTTGAAACACTTTAATAAAATGTCTCTTGGTATACAAAATTTATTTAAAACTTTACTCAACAACATACTGGTCTAGTGGTATAATGAGTCCCTTGTATTCAAGATGTGTAAGGTTCAAATTTTGTAACATGTAGATATAGTAGGGTAAATAGTAAACAAGTCGAGCCGAGCTTGTTTAACTTATCAAAGCTTAAGCTCGACTAGGCTCGATTCGTTTATTATTTATTTATTAACTTTTATTAACTACCATTATTATTTTATTAAAATTTATATACAACATAATATATATATAGGGTATGGATCCTAAGAGAAGTCCATACTATTTGAGAAAGTTGAGAAGCATTCTGGACCGCACTTTTCCCTAAGCTTTTCGTAATATATATATAATCAAATCTTGAATTGTATACATATGTATATACTCAATTTTAAACTATATATACCCTATATATTAGTTAATATAAATTTTAGTACAATGGGTCGATTAGGCTCGCGAGTAAGCCTGAGCTTGATAACCGAAGCTCGAGCACGTGCTCGTTTACTAATTGAGCTTGTGTTTAGGTTTGAGCTAGGGCTCGAGTTCGGTTAAGCTCGGATCGTTTCAAGTTACTTTTTTAACGAAGCTCGAGTAGCTTGGCTCATTTGCACCCTCATAAATAATAAAATTTCAATTTTAAATTACTATATATGTTCTCCCCTAATTGATTTTAGTCTATATAATTAAACTAGCCTAAGACCCCGCGACTTTCGCGGGTGGCTAAACACCAACTAAACACATAAAATAATTTAAACGTAGAACCGTTAAACTTTGATTGTTAAACCTAATATTTTGAGACACTTGAGCACGTCCCAAAAGTACGTCGACATAATGTTCGTTACACATTAAGTTTTTGTAAACAAAACATATATAGTAATAATTGTTCCAAAACTGTTACCACACATACGACATGCTTGGTAACGATATTAGTTGTTTACCTCTAACGCTATCTGTCAATAGATACATCACCTAGGGGTTCGGATTAAGAATTCGCAACGTGTTTTGATCCCTATAATATCACAGCAAAAACTGAGCTCCATTTTCCAACCCAGCCTGCAGCATTTTCCAACGTGCCGTTTCTTGCCGGATCTCTAGTGTCATTGAAAACCCGTCTTCAGTTTGAACTACCATCTCATCAAGGACAGACATATCTACATTTGCTGCAAATGCCTTTGAAACCGCTGCATTACAGTCCGATAAAATAAACAAATTAAAAAACTAATAAACAAAATACAAACTTCAAAGCATTACATAATATTAAAATAAAGCATTTAGAGAATGGCCGGAATATGTGGAACGTCAACAAAGTGTGGTTCCAACACAGGATCCGCTACAATGACTGGCACATCATGTTCAACGTCTACAATGTCATCTTCCATGTCTTGATTTTCGCCGTCTAATAACAAATCTTCACTAACATCCATTTGTTATGTGTCTTCCTCCTCTTAAACACCAACACTATTGGCAACCTCGGGAACAACAAACTATATTCCATTAGGACGGAAAACCAGAATGTTGAAAATACGTCTCGCAACCAACTCAAAAACGATTAGATCACCTGATATGAGATGAAGTTCTTTGTTGATTTGTGAGAAATCTTGAATGAAGTAGTTCGATCCCCAGAGCCTATTCACTTTGACATTCCACATGTATGTACCTCCAAAACGAATTGTAAAGTTATCGTCCAAAGTGTCGGTTTTGAAATACCTGTTCATAAACTCTTTTGGCAACCACTAAATAAAGAATAAATGCAATCGTCACTAAAAAGGTCAGTTGGTTCTTCATCCTAAGTAGTAAAGTATAAATTACCAAGTTACCGTTCTCGGGAAATAACATCTCTACAAAAAAAACTTGTTTTTAACACCGGAAAGACAATCAGCCTTAGAATGAGTGAACTTTAGCATCTGAGCATCAACAACATGGAAAACAATAACATCTTTATCCTCCAGACCAACATCATGAACCATAGCAGACCAACCATTCGAGAAACAATACCTAGTGGCTTCGTATAACCTTCATCAAATCACCTTTCCTGACGACATTAAACCTTATATAACGGATAAAAGATAATTTGATTATTTTCATTTTACAAACCTTCAAAAGTTGCTTGTGGCGGCCTTGTCCTAGTCATAAGTAGACGACCTTTCAATTCTCATGGTCAAGTCCGAGACACACGGAAGACGATTTGGCTCAATGTGCCATTGAGGGCTAGCAAAACTTTCTCGATAACCTACAAAGAACAGGAATGAAATATGTTTTACAATCTTGGTTTTCCTAAATTGACAGATGCTAGAATAAGCAAAAGATGAGTGCTAAACCATGTGATTTGTCTCTTATCTCAAACGGATCAAATATGTAGTTAATTACAACTATTATTGTAATAATAATAATCTTTGTTGCACCGGTTATTTAATAAAAGTTTTGTTAAGAGGACTTGTTTAACATTTTCACCTAGTACTCAACCCCATTTGAGTTGTGGTTAATCATAACTTTGCATAAAACTCCTAAATGCATGTTATTAATGTGATAATATTGTCTTTAATTATCACACTTAGTGCATTATTTATTTACAAAAGGTTTATAAATATGGATGAAAAACTATTAGTATACAAACCCTATTTCAACTGACTCAGTTTGTTTATGTTAAAAGTTGAAGAGTCATGACTTTTTGACTCTTCACTCAAACCCATTTGGGTTGTGTTTTATATCCATTTGATAAGAACTTGGTCTTTTTTTTTTAAACAAAACACTCCTAAATTGTAATAAATGAAACAATGTAAGTTTGAGAATGTTTTAAATGTGGGTCTATACCTTGGCAGCTTTGGTTCCGATAGGAATAATGCTGAAAAAACCGATCTTTCACCTCTCCAGTCCTTCATAGATCAGTTGCTACTGCATAAAGCAAATATGATCAAAGGTTCAGACCACTCCAAGCAAAACAATAGCACAAATTTCAGTTACATTTTGTTCAGGACATAACTAAGGAAATGGAGTTTATAAGGTCACAAAAATAAGAAGAATTTTTATTACTTATAGGAGAACTGCAAATTAGTGTATTTAAGCGAGTAGGAAGCCTTAAGATAAAATGATCAATTGTAACGACATTTAGAAAATATCAGGCTGCTTTTATTTCGAACTGATCATTTGTTGTAGTCAAAGATCCAAGCTTGATAAAATTTGTTAGTCTTACCTTGACTTGATTGGTCAACTCTAGTATCCTTTCCTCCAAACGCCTTTAAAAAGCTTTGCCTAAGCAACTAAAATTTAATTGTTTTAGCATGTGACCCAACCTGCCACCTCTACATGCAAGTGTAGCATGTAAATCTAAATAGAGTTGTAAACGGAAAGCATCACATATGATCTAAACGTACTACCCGTTTTGACCAATTACCCATCCCACTAATCTTGCAACCTCTAAAAGCAACTATAACTTGAAACTCTAGATGGAGTTGTAAATGTGGCAAAAAAAAAAAAAAATAGATAACAAACAAATAAATATGAACGTCCAGTATCAAGCTCTAGGTTATAGATTTGTATGAATATATACAATATATATGTTATTACTTATTAGTAAAGTTGCTCATAAGAGGAACCATTAGTAAAGAAAACTCGATACTATTTAATAATTTAAAAAGAGCTGGTCATTCTAAAATTACTTAAAATAATATAAGCCATCAACATGCTCAAATAAAAATGTTCCGATAATTAAACATTACCTTTTTATTGAATCTATAATCACCCTTGAGAAGAAAGTGGAGAGGCATATTGAAAGAAAAAGGAGCTTTGACGAACATGAACAACTTTGAAGGGCCTAAAAATTTGCAAAGCTTCAATATAGTTTTAATTCAGTCTGTTTCCATAAAATACATGGTTTTTATCATGTAAATATCTAACTCATCAAAAGAAAACTT
The DNA here is from genome assembly GCF_002127325.2 of Helianthus annuus. Classification (NCBI taxonomy): domain Eukaryota; kingdom Viridiplantae; phylum Streptophyta; class Magnoliopsida; order Asterales; family Asteraceae; genus Helianthus; species Helianthus annuus. The sequence continues at coordinate 59,059,236 of NC_035447.2, read as the reverse complement.
GCATAGGATTCAGATCCAACGCCTTTTGATACCAGTGTCCTGATAATCTGTTTAAAGATTTCATGGAAGACATGTTTGGACGTGTTAAAGAAAATGAAAAGTTGCAAAAGATGAAAGACAACACAATGACAATTCTTAAAATTAAAAAAAATGATGAAACCTATAAAGTTTATGATTATCTTAACAAAGGAACGACAAAGAAAAACTCAAAAATGTTTCACATTATCTTGAATTAGAATAAGGACTTGCAAGTAAAAACTCAAAAGATAGAAAACTAAAAAAATACATATCCAAAATTATGTGAAGGAACGATGGCACACCCAAAATTGCACAATCACCTGATGGCGTCAAGGGTTCCTTCACAATATTGCGTCATGGCAAAGCACGTCCGAGTCGGCAAGCATTCGGCATGCTTTAATGTTTCATTCATTACGGTTACAGACCTGCATATTATAGATTTATAGAAGGAAAAATAAAAGTAGAACCTGAAACTAAAAACAAACAAACCTCAAAAAACCATAGAAATTGCCAAGTATTTGAAGTGGAAAATTAATGAAGTTAGCATGTTACTACTCAAATAAGATTCACTTAGATGACAAATGATAATACCTCATGGCTACCCATTTAAAAGCCATAAAATCAAGAATTGCAGATAATAGTATCAAAGGTTATATAGATTTTATGTTTGGGTTGTGATTCATGTTATGTTTTCTCTATAAGTGGGTCAACCAGATAATATAAATACTGAAAACATGCCAAAACATCATAGATCATTTTATTCAAGCAAATGAAAATACTACTAAATTAAAAATGATTTGGGTCAACCGAATCGAAAGCCTGAATCCATATTGACTTTTTACCCAACTACTTTGATCCATAAACTCCTAAAAATGAATTAACATATTTCAAAAACCAAGATTTCCCCTAATTAAAAACACACAAATAAGAATTTAATCACTAACACGTCTAGGTACATTGAACCAAACTAAAAAGGAAATTCAATTAATGTTATTAACTCCAAATCGTTTACTTCTATATTATCCTCCAAATCAAATTTTTAAATTTAAAATCAAGTTATTATCTATCCTCTAAATAAGGAATTATTAGCCAAAAATACTAAAAACACATTTTTGACGTTTTTTAAGAGTATTAATATATTCTTAAAACAGACTTCTAATAATTATAACGATATTAGAAAACATACAAATGCTAGCATCTTGAGGGACATAATCATCTAAAATACACTGAAAGTTCAAAAGTCAATTCCGCATCCATTATTTTAATGATTTAAACCATATATGGTAACAACCAATAAATGTTTATAATATGATTGTTGATAATTTGAATCTAATTAGTTATATAGAAACCAATAATTGTTGATTAGAGGTTATTAAAAATTAGGATAATTAACAATAATAAAAAATGAATGTAGTCAACTTCTATTTTAGGTAACTTTATTTAAAAATAAGTCAAATATAATTAAATTTAAAATTACTATAATATGTTGAAAGAATTTAATCAAAATTATATATGAAATTTTAAATTTTAAACCACTAACATTTCTAGATACATTGAACCCACCTAAAAAGAAAATTCAATTAATGTTATTAACTCCAAATCGTTTACTTCCATAATATCCTCTAAATCAAAATTTTTAATTTTAAATCAAGTTATTATCTATCATCTAAATAAGGAAATTATCAGCCAAAAATACTAAAAACACATTTTTTGATGTTTTTTAAGAATATTAATATATTCTTTAAACAGACTTCTAATAATTAAAACGATATTTGAAAACATACAAATGCTAGTATCTTGAGGGACATAATCATCTAAAATACACTGAAAGTTCAAAAGTCAATTCTGTATCTATTATTTTAATGATTTAAAACATATATAATAACAATCAATAAATGTTTTTAATATAATTGTTGAATAATTTGAATCTAATTAGTTATTTAGATACCAATAGTTGTTGATTAGAGGTTACTAAAAATTAGGGGATAATTAGCAATTATAAAAAATGAATGTAGTCAACTTCTATTTCAGGTAACTTTATTTAAAAATAAGTAAAATATAATTTAAATTTAAAATTACTATAATATGTTGGAAGAATTTAATCAAAATTATATATAAAATTTTAAATTTTAAACAACTAACATGTCTAGGTACATTGAACCCACCTAAAAAGGAAATCCAATTAATGTTATTAGCTCAAAATCGTTTACTTCCATATTATCATCCAAATCAAATTTTTTAATTTAAAATCAAGTTATTATCTATCCTCTAAATAAGGAAATAATAATTAACAATAATAATTTCATAACAAACTGATGGATAGTACCGAACCGTTATCATGATCCGAAATTAAATTGTCAAACATCAAGGATCAAACCATTAAACTCCAAGAACACATATGATATTCAATCAATCTTCAAACAAAACAATAGGAAGGTGGAGCAAGATTCGACAATATAATGAAACAAAAAACAACCAAACACTTCTAAATTTCCACAAATTTATCTAGCCTAACAACAAATTACAAACACAACACTCATAATCCGATGATCAATCACAATATCAAATCGTTCAGCAAAAAAACAACATTAACACGAAAAATCATTCATCAGTTTTAACATAGTATATAAACGGAGGTTCATAGAATACATAAACATGTGAAATAAAAACAAAATTATCAGATTTTCCATGAAAATCAGAATCAGGGTTTGTATAACATAACCATAACCAATAAATCAGTCTGAAAACACATAAACAGAATCATATCAAATAAAAAACTATAATTCATAACAATGATATACACGAATGAGGTTCATAGAATACAAAATTAAATCAAATAAAATTATTTTGCATCACAATCAGAACTAGGCTTTTGCATCACAATCCCTCACAAAAACAAACAGATTTAGGCTTTTGCATCACAATCCCTCACAATCAGATTTAGGCTTTTGCATCACAATCACAAACTTATTTTGCATCACAATAAAATAAAACTTACTTTACATCAATTAAAATAAAACTTAAGACAGATATTCCATAACAATCGGATCTAGGGTTTCGTATAAACTTGATAGAATAAATAAACATTAGAAATAAAAAAAATGTTCTGCATCAAAATCGGTTTTAGGGATTTGCATAATCAACTTATTCTTTAACAAAACCATAAAATTAAAACCCCAAAATCAACATATTTTTCAATCCCAATCGGATTTAGGGTTTTGAATCACAATCAAAACCTTATTAAGCATCACAATCAAATAAAACTTATTAGACATCAATTCAAATAAAACCTAACAAAGATATTCCTTAACAATCGGATCTATGGTTTCGTATATACTTGATAGAATAAATAAAAATGAGAAATAAACAATATTATACATGAAAATCGGTTTTAGGGTTTTGCATAAACATCATATTCTATAACAAAAACATAATATTAAAAACCCAAAATCAACAGATTTTCAATGAAAATCGGATTTAGGGTTAAATCAACAGAAACATAGTTTTAACACAGTAATTAAACGAAGGAACACATGAATAATGATTAAAGAAGGAATTTAACAAAAACAACTTACAGATTTGTAGATCGATATTCGAAATTCTGAAATCGAATCAAGAAAAAGAAGAAGTAGATGAAGACGATGAAGAACGTAGAACCGATGGTATTCTTGGAAGAAGATTGGAGTGAAGATGAAAAGTTGATTGTGTGAAACGGTGAACATTAATTAGGTTAAAGAAAGAAGAAGGAAAAGAAAAAAGGCGTGAGGGATGCTGTGTTTTGGCGGTCATTTGAGAAAATGAGGTATTAATCAAATGACACATGGCAAGTATTGGCTTAAGCTAATGACAAGTGGCTAAACATTATTTTGCTTTATTAGAAGTAGTAGACTATTCATTTGGGTGGTTTAAAAAAAGGGAGATTAGCGGCGGTACTTTTAGGTTTGAAAGTTTTGATGTTCCCTCTTAATCAATCACTAACCTAATTTCTGATCGAAAGGAAGACCTAACTAGAGGAGTGGTTCAATCGCGAAAGGACAAAAGGGCTACGAAAATTTCAATCGCAGTTTCAACTCACCTTCAATCCTAGGTTAGTATAAAAGATAATGACTATGTTCAATTGATCATATGTGTGATTTCTTTTTTTTTTTCTTGTTCAGTTTAAGTTGAATCTTCATTTTAATTTTGCCCGGCAATACTTTCATTGCAAAGATCGAACTACTTTGCTCATCTGACGTTTCAAAAATTACAATTTAAGTTTGATAATATGTTGATTAATTGATTTACATCAGAAGTTCTAATTGACTTGCAACTGTATGGGGCTATATTGTTTAATTATAACCCTAAGTAAGTTTGTGTCTGATTGTTTATATCTTCTATCTGATTCGGTTTGTGTTCTTGTGTATGTATTCAACTTCTGAGAAATATGAAAAAGTCTATCTGATATAAAAAAGTATCAATATAACAATTTACCAAAGAAACATATAGGGAAAGAATCAAATAAAACATATGCAAGATTACTTGATTACGCAAACAATGTGAGCAATAGGACAATTTGATGTAGTTTTATTTGTAAATCACCACTGCAATAATAAAAGTGAAATGAAGTAAACCAAACAAATGAGTTTCGAAACATTTTGATGAACAAAATTTATGAATTTGCTTACAAATCATGTGGGATCAATACACAACATCATTTAGACTGCAGGGACTGGGGCGTTGGTTGGGGCGGGGGAAGCCCTTCAACGCCACCTGCTCCACTCCGGGTTGGCATTGGTTGGGGCAGTTCCCCTTTGGCGTGGGTATTCAGCCTGGTGGGGGGAGAGGGGGGTTAGGGTGACTTGGCTGACTTTGGTTGGCTGGTTCAATATGGCTAGCTTTGGTTGGCTACTTTAATTAAAAAAAAATTCACATGGCTGGCCACACCAAGCTAAGCCACGCCACACCCCTCATTTTTTACCATAAGCTTTTGGATCCCACCCTCGCCACGTGTCGAGCAATGCCCCCAACCCAAGCCCATCCACTCCCCGCAGGCCGCAGTCTTAGGAAAAACATAAGCAATACATTCGTTGTTACATTCAAACATTTAATTCGGTTGAACCTCGGCTACAAAGCATCAATTAAAACAACCACTTGAAACACAATCATCATTGATAAAAGCACCCCATCTTAGTGTCTTTAGATAAATCACTACAAGTTCAAGATGATAATCTACAAAAATAAAATGGTGGACCAGTAAAAAGAAAAAAGGTTGAGGATTGCATACATGCTGCTGGATAAAATTTAAAAAATGAAATCTATGATTTAAAAGATGTAAACCATGTTAGGCGTGATTATTTTTTTTATAAAGTTGGTAACAATTTCTTCAGCAAACCTCAGTTGACTTTAAGCAATTGTTTCCATGTGCATTTTAAGGCTATTACGGATCCATCTCCTGACTCGCTGATCCGTGACTCGTGAACAACTCGATTAGCCCAACACAAACCCTTTCAACAACTGATTTACAACATATTCAGGTGCGTGTTTTATTTTTTTAGCATTTTAGTTTTTATTATTCAATTTCTCAAGCATACGTATTCCAGTATTGATTTATAACATATCCAGGTGTGTGTTTTCTTTAGTTTTGCATATTTATATTCTACATGTTTCCAATAGTTTTTATGTTTGCCAAGTTATCAGTATGTACAATGGAGATAGTCTGCATATTACATTAATTGAGACCCTTTGCATTGTTGCTATTCAAAGTGACAATCGAGAAGAGTTTCCTACTATCCGTGATCAGGGTTTGGAGAAGGTACACATATTGTTCTCTACTTCAATGAAAATTTACAATAAGAATATAAATTGCATGCAGGACATTTTATTGAATGTATGATCTTGGATTTACTGAATCCCCAAATCACTAAAACAAATTTAACAAAAAAAACTTATAAAAAGGTTTTTTAGTCTGATTACATTTGTTTTTTTAAGCTTATGGTTGTTAATGATGGTGGATTTGATGTCTAAATGTCTACTGTTGGATTTGTTTGTGTTTAGCTATTCATTATATAAGAAGGAGAGAAATTTTTGAAATTATAAGTGTAATGATGAATGTTGGTCATTGATGGCATCTTGGGTATACGACGAAGTGGCTTTTTTGGTAGTTGTTTCTTCTTTTTCTGTCTTTGTAAAAACCGATCAGAGCCCTAGCATGCAGGTCTAATCTCATTAGCGAGTTCAATTCCAATGACTGTGGAATCGATGATTTTTAATCCCATTAGTGAATTCATTACAATTGGAACACTAGATTGCTGGTCTAATCTCAGTTTCTTATTGCTTTTTGCAGGTGTTAAGCCAATCTGATCAGGTGGACTCTTCTTTCGTGACTCGTCTTCCTCATTGTCAGGTGTATTTTTCACACTACAAACATCATAATTCAGTTTGTGATATTTTATAATTTCAAAAGATTGTGGTTTCTCAATTTCATGTTTGCCTTTGTCAATATGTTAATTTTTTATTCAATTTGCAATAAATTTTGTCTGCGATTATATGTTTTAGGGCTGTCACATCTGCTAGTTTGAAATGGGCCGGCCCAAAACAAATTTTGACCAAATTTCTATAATTTTTTATTTAATTATATGTTAGTTTGTACATCATTACTAGTTGGGCATTACTTTTCTATAAGCTAACTCATCCCCCCCCCCCCCCGCCACACACTCTACAATAAGTGCTTTGTGTCCACTATTAGGCTCTAGAGGACATTATGGTTAGTCTATTTTCAATTTGCTATTTTTACTGCAAACTTTCTTATTATACAAGATAATGGATTTACATCATATGAAACTTTTGTTATATGCTATATTTCAGACCATGGTTGAATTGATGGGGGCACAAGTTTCGAAACCGCTGATTGCAACCAAGGTTACTCATATTATATGCTACAAATTTGAAGGTGTGTTGTATTAACTTCAATTCACTTATGCATTTTCTCTAGGTGGCTTTTTCACCGAACAAGATATTAAGAGCCTACCATGTTTACAGGTATGCGTGTGTTCTATTACTCCACCTAGAGGTGTAACTTCTAGTTAGCGGGTTTTAATTGATTAAAAAACTACATTAGTTACAAAAAATAGAGATTGCATGCTTAAAGAATATACTTTGGTCATCTTTTGACCCTATTGACCCATTCACCATATTTTTAGCAATGTTTTAGTTCATCAATTGACAAGTCTAAGGCAGAAGATAACTCAATTCGACTCATTATAAACTCAAGGGTAAACATTCTCATCATGAACTCTCTTGTTGTTAGGTGATGGCAATTCCGAAAACGAAGAGCTTAAAGTGATGTCAAAAGAAGTAAGTTTGCCTTTTATTAACTGCTCTTACATCTTTGATAGCTATGGTTATCAGATCTAATCAATTTAACATGAATTGTGAAATTTCAGGTTGAGTAAATTCAGTTGGCTGATGTAGCGACAATAAGTAGTAAATGCTGGGAACTATGAAGTGGAAGTGTGACACCTCGTATTTTCAATCTTTCCATTTTTGGCAAGTCTACTTGTACTTTCTATTTTTGTAATTTGTACCTTTGTGGTATTTGGTTTCATTCCCAAATTGTACTCGAGACTTGAAATCATAATGAAAGTGCATTATTTTATTCATATTTGTGTTTGGATACTATGTATTGTCAAAACAATTAAAAACATGTCAAACTATGTTAAACACGTAAAAACAGTGAAAATACATATTAATCTCAGCTCTCAAATTCATCATTGCCAAGAGATTACCCTTAACCGTACAAAAACCGGGAATTTATACGTTAATTCGGTAAAAATATCAAAATTGGGATTAAAATAATTTTTATATTATTTTATTAATATTTTAAATAAGTAAACTAATAATTAAAATTAAATAAATAAATATTTTAAACTGAATTTTTTTAATGATTTTTTGATTATTTTGGTTAGTTAAACTAACCTGGTTAGCTAAATCCTGGTTAAATCAGCTAACCAGGTTAATTTTATCAAAGGACAGCACTAACTGAGTTAGAAAACTCAGTTAGTGACTAACCCAGTTAGTTAAAAAAATGTAGTAAAAAGGGGGGGGGGTCTCCTGGGTGAGAACCGGCCTCCCCTGGATTCGAACTCGCGATCTCGAGGTTCACAAACGCGCACACAACCACTCGGCCGGGCATGCCACATCCGACTTATATTGAAATCAAATTATATTTAGCATCATATTAAATGCGAGAATTTAAAATAAAAACCGCCCAAACCATCCATCTTCTCCGACTGTTGACATGGTGACCGGAAATTCGACCCTTCATGTATGAAACCGACGTCCTGCTTCCTTTATAAGCACGACCAAGCCTCAACCAATCGGTCCTTTCACCCCCGATCCCCGAAGCAAACCGTAACCGACTCGCGTCTTCGTTCACGTCTTCGCCGGAATCCTACACCACCACCTGAGCCACCGCGTGTTCGCCGACCAACTGTCGATTCCGGTACCAAATCTCGTTTCCTTTTTCTGATTCTTTTATATTTTCAGTTTTCTGCAATTATTATTATTATTATTATTATTATTATTATTATTATTATTATTATTATTATTATTATTATTATTATTATTATTATTATTATTAATATCATGTTTATTATTATTAATATCATATTATTTTTATCAGATTTAATTATTAATCTAAATTATTGATAATCAGGTTTATTTAATAATATTAATCAAATATATAAAATATTTCCGAATAATTATTAATTATATTAATCAGATTTATTTATATAAAAATCAGAATTTTTACTATTATTAATATTATTAAGCAGATATATCAATATTATTATTATTATTGTTAATAATCAGAATTTTATTTAATATTACTATCAGAATTGTTTATATAAATATCAGAATTTTTATTTTATAATTAATCAGATTTATTATTTTACTTAAATCAGAATTATTTACTATTTTATTTAAATCAGAATTATTATGTTATATAATAATCAGATTTATGACTCCATTTTAAATCAGAATTTTTATATAATAAACAGAATTATTAATGTATACATATCAGAATTATTATTTTTAAATACATAATAATCAGAAATTATTATTTATAAAATCCAGAATTTTAGTAATAATATTTATAATATTTTGGTAAAATCAGAATTATTATATTAATAATATATAAAAATCCGTATTTATTTTTACTCACTTAATTATAAATAAATTGACATGTATTTCATTAAATACAAACTATAAAAATGAGACATATGATTATTATTTTAGAAATGTTAATATTATTCTATAAATGCCTTATTATTTAAATAATCTCTAAATTCCCAATAATTAACAAATCCTCAAAATTAATAGGGTAAGTCTCTTGTGCACCATTCCCTTGGACAACCCCTCGTTCTTAATCTTTTCCAAGAAAAACGCAACGCAACCTAAGGTGAGTATACTCGATCCCATTTTCTATTTTATCACATTTTGGGTGCTGTATGCATTTCTATATCAAACACACTATGTTAAACATTTTTGCACCCTCAATCCACATTTCATGTGAATCTATCTGACTCATGTTAATCACGTTATGCTACTGTTAAACATTTATGACTGTGTGTTCATTAACTTTGCAAGCCTCCCCTAACAATGGCAGCGCTGTAGGTTGAGAAACGCCCCTCCCATAATATTATGGGTATTGTTAGGTTTATTCTATGTTACTCATTTACCACCCTTCTAGGGTTAGGCTATGTTAATTGTGTTAAACTTTGGTTTGAACACATAGATATCATCGTTACGAGTATAACTGTTAATATGAAATCATGTAGTCACGTGGATTTGAGCATGTTAATCTATTTCAATCATATTATACTATTATCAAACTTGTATACTCGCCAACATGTTTTGTTGACTTTATTTTAAATGCATACTGCAGGATGAGGAAGTCAAGATTTGAAGAAATGAATAGGATGGCCTAGAAACCCACTTTTGAAATAAACTATGTTTAATGTTTGTTATTTCCTTTTATGACAATGTATGAAACTTTGCAATTTTAATAAATGAAATTTAATTATATTGTCACATGTAGTGTTATGATGTTTTGAGCAATTTGTTCGTCTCATCCCGATGTTTCCGCCATCGGTTGGGGTGTGACAGATTGGTATCAGAGCCATAACTATAGGGAATTAGGAAAAGTAGGAATGCTTTTACCTAGTCTATAGTTTAGGAGCTTTCTCATTTATTTGTTGTTTAAGACAATATTCCCTTAACTCTTCCTTGCTTCCCTCTATTCTTTTGGACTTCTAATATACAAGCCTTTCCTAAGGCTAACACAATACACACATGGAAGCTGTGAAGGCACTCATGTAACACAATCGAAATGATTCATCAAAACAGGGGTGATTCCCATATTTGGTGAGGATTTTCATTCAGCTTAAATTTGCTTTTTGCACGAAATCTACCCTCAAGTTAGGAGTGACATCCAAACCTTGATGGGAGTTTCCATTTCATATTCTAGTGGACCCTCATCTTTGGATGAGTACCAACCACATCAGGGTACGATGTTATCAAGTTAGAGGTGAAACTCGCATCTTGTTAACTAGTCCCATTCCTTGATTTTCGATCCCGCCAAAGTTTCGATGTTCCCAATCGATTAAGGACGTGTAGTAACTGGAAGGACAAATATCGTTAGTCGCTCCTCGATGAGAGTATTTGTCTATTAGGCCAAAGCACGCCTCCTTAATTCGAAAAGGATTTCGATTCACCTTGGAATAGTCTTATGTTACGTTCCGTGATAATCCATATTTTTATGATAAATCTCTTTTTATGTTATCTCAATTATCATGTGATTTACATTTGAGCGTTATCTTCATTCCAAGTTTGGGAACACGAATCACGTTATTATCGCAATCTAAAACAATTAATAATTACTCCTTCGTGAACAAACTAAATTTATCTTGCTTTCATTATACATGATATTCTATGTGCACTACTATGTTATTCTATGTGAAACTATTTGACAATTTATGTGAAAAACAATGTGTTATGTGATGCATACATGAAATCAATTTTTCCTAAACAAAAACATTATGATTAAAAGTCTCATCCATTCCTTGTTTTGAATTTCTAGATGTCGTCATCTCGTCAGTACTCTCACTCTCCCAGAAAATCCAAGGCTAACTCCAAAAAGAAAATGCTGACGTTCATGGCAAATCAGATTGCCAGAATCGTGCCAAAGATAGTGTCTGAGATTCAAGCCTCCAGCACTCCCAATCATTCTGGCGATTCTCACGTAGTACAGCCTAAACCAGTCTCGTTCAACTACAAACACTTCACTGCCTGTAACCCCAAAACTTTCACTGGGAAGGATGGAGTGACAGCTATGTTGGAATGGTTTGACAGCATGGAAGTCACGTTCATAAATAGTGAATGTCCAGAGGAACTCAAGGTGCGAAGTGCCACTGGTGTTTTCCAAGCAAGGGCACTAGACTGGTGGACTAACGAGAGAAACATTCGATCCAATGAGATAGCATACGCGTTGTCTTGGGAAGAGCTCAGACAGCTTATGATGGAGGAATTCTGCCCTCCTCATGAGCAGCAGAAGTTAGAAGAAGAGTTCTGGACCCTCAAACAAGTTGGGGATGAAAACCTTGCATACACTACCCGGTTCAAGCAGTTGTGTTTTATCGTGCCTCATTTGGTGTTGACCACAGAACGCACCATTCGGAAATATATTAATGGGTTGCCTCCTACGATGCGTGATACCATCGAGGCGGCTAGGTTGGATAATATTGAGGATGTGTACCGCCTCGCGGCAAGTTTGAATAATAATCAAGTTCGTGATAAACAAGTCGCAGCAGCATCTAAACCTACATCCTCCTCAAAACCCGCTCATCAAATCACCCACAACAATAGGGGAAAGAAGCGTGCTCACTAATCCTCAGTTTGCAATGCTGTCACACCAGTTGAAAATCCAAAACCTAACCCAGCAAACCCAGAAAAGAAGCAATACACAGGAACAAACCCTAAGTGCACCACTTGCCACTTTCATCACTCAACTACGAGCCCATGTAGACACTGTACCTCCTGCAATCGTTATGGGCATCTGGCAGCATACTGTCGCAACAACCCTACGACAGCCCAAAACTCAAAGCCAGCAAATGTGGTCAGGGCATGTTTCAAATGTGGGGATCCAACTCACCTACGACCTCAGTGTCCTCAATTGAGGCAAGATTTACAGCAGAAGGCACCACAAGGCCGTGCATTTGTTATCAATGCTCAGCAAGCGCGCAACGACAATGAGGTCGTGAACGGTACGTTCCTCGTTAATAATTTGTATGCTTCTATTTTATTTGATACTGGTGCAGATAAATGTTTTGTATCTGTAGAATTTGAACCATTGTTAAAATGCACACGCTCAAAACTACCTAAGTCATTCCCAGTCGAAGTTGCCAATGGCAAGTCTATTCGTGTCGATTCTGTTCTTCGTAATTGTACTCTCACTTTGAATGATCATGCCTTTTCAATTGACCTCATACCCATGGAGTTAGGTAGTTTCGATATCATAGTAGGCATGGATTGGCTTCGAAAGAACCATGCTGAAATTGCCTGTTTCGAAAAATACGTTCGTTTGCCTCTTCCATCAGGCGATACCCTACATGTTTATGGGGATCGACCTTCCAATGGTCTAAAGCTAATGTCATGCACCCAAGCGAACAGATACTTACGTAAAAAGTACTTTGCCTTTTTAGCCCACGTAGTGGAAGAAAAGGGCAAGGGAAAATGCGTAAGCGATGTTCCAGTGGTGTGTGATTTCCCAGAAGTTTTCCCTGAGGATTTACCTGGTCCTCCTCCTCCTCGGTCAGTTGACTTTCGTATCGACCTTGTGCCTGGTGCAACTCCTGTTGCACGAGCTCCCTATCGCCTTGCACCATCTGAGATGCAAGAGCTTTCCAGCCAACTCCAGGAGCTTCTTGACAAGGGTTTCATTCGACCCAGTACCTCTCCTTGGGGTGCTCCTGTTCTATTCGTTAAAAAGAAAGATGGTTCATTTCGAATGTGTATCGATTATCGAGAGCTCAACAAGCTTACTATCAAAAATCGATATCCACTACCTCGCATTGACGACCTCTTTGATCAACTCCAAGGTGCAAGTTGTTTCTCCAAGATCGATCTTCGATCTGGCTATCATCAACTTCGTATCATCGAAGAGGATATCCCAAAAACCGCTTTTCGAACGCGCTATGGACACTACGAGTTCGTGGTCATGCCTTTTGGTCTGACTAACGCGCCCGCCGTGTTCATGGATTTGATGAATCGTGTTTGCAAACCTTATCTAGATCGATTCGTAATTGTCTTCATTGATTACATTCTAATTTATTCTAAATCTCGAGTCGATCATGAGCGTCATTTACGTCTTATACTCGAACTTTTGCGAAGTGAACGTTTATACGCAAAGTTCTCAAAGTGTGAATTCTGGATCAAGGAAGTCCAATTCCTTGGACATGTCGTTAGCGAAAAAGGTATTCATGTCGACCCTGCTAAAATTGAAGCAGTCAAAAGTTGGATCGCACCTAAAAACCCATCAGAAATTCGTTCATTCCTAGGATTGGCGGGTTACTACCGTCGATTCATCTCGAATTTTTCTAAGATAGCTGTTCCTCTCACTATGTTGACCCAAAAGGAAAAACCTTTCGTTTGGAGTCACGAGCAGGAAGAAGCTTTTCAAACCCTCAAGGACATGCTTTGCAATGCTCCTATCTTAACCCTACCTGACGGAAATGATGAATTCGTAGTATATTGCGATGCATCAAATCGTGGTCTTGGTTGCGTCCTTATGCAACGAGGCAAGGTCATTGCGTACGCTTCTCGCCAATAAAAGATTCATGAGAAAAATTACACTACTCACGATCTTGAACTTGGTGCTGTCGTCTTCGCATTAAAAATATGGCGTCACTATCTATATGGTACGAAATGTGTTGTATACACTGATCACAAAAGTCTACAACATATCTTCAATAAAAAAGAACTAAATATGCGTCAACGTCGTTGGGTGGAATTACTTAACGACTATGACTACGAGATTCGCTACCATCCTGGAAAGGCAAATGTCGTAGCTGATGCCCTGAGTCGTAAGGCTCATTCCTATCGTATGCGTTGTTTTCAAGTGTCAAGTGACCTTCACAATTGTATTCGTGAGGCACAGTTTGCGTCAGCTAACGAAGGAAGTCTGCTCGTCGAAATCCGTGGTGCCTCTATGGATCAACTTGTGACGAAGCCAGACGGACTTCAATATTATCTTAATCGCATTTGGGTACCAAATCGCGACAATCTTCGTGAATTTATCATGAACGAGGCTCATAAGTCTAAATACTCAATACATCCTGGTGCTGATAAGATGTATCATGATCTTCGAACATCTTATTGGTGGCCTGGTATGAAGAATGATATAGCCTTGTATGTCTCAAAATGTCTTACATGCTCGAAGGTTAAAGCAGAGCATCAGCGTCCCTCTGGTTTGCTCGAACAACCATAAATTCCTGTTTGGAAGTGGGATAGTATTGCAATGGACTTTATAACTAAACTTCCTCGAACCTCATCTGGTAATGATAGTATTTGGGTCATCGTTGATCGTTTGACCAAGTCAGCCCATTTCTTACCTATTCGGGAAGACTTCAAAGTTGAAAAACTTGCTCGAGTCTATACTGATGAAATCATCTGTCGTCATGGCATACCTCGTGACATCATTTCAGACCGTGATGGTCGTTTCACGTCTCGCCTATGGCAAACTTTTCAATCAGCTATGGGTACTCATTTAAATCTTAGTACAACCTTCCATCCTCAAACAGATGGACAGACTGAGCGTACCATTCAAACTCTCGAAGATATGCTTCGATCCTGTGTCATTGACTTTGGTGGTAGTTGGGATGTGCATTTGCCTCTGGTCGAATTCTCGTACAATAACAGCTATCACTCCAGCATTCAAATGGCCCCATTCGAAGCGCTATATGGGCGAAAATGTCGATCACCAATCAGTTGGCACGAAATTGGTGATAAGCAATTTACTGGTCCTGAGCTTATTCAAGAAACCACGGACAAGATTCTTCAAATCCGTGACAATTTACTCAAGGCCAGGAATCGACAAAAGAGTTACGCAGATAAAGGGCGCAAACCCATGGAATTCAATGTTGGGGATCAAGTATTACTTAAAGTATCTCCATGGAAAGGGGTTGTTCGATTCGGTAAAAAGGGTAAACTTGCCCCTCGTTACGTTGGACCTTTCAAAATCCTCGAACGAGTTGGCAAGGTAGCGTATTTTCTGGATCTACCGCAGGAACTGAGTAACGTTCATCCGACATTTCACGTTTCAAATCTCAAGAAATGTCTAGCTGATGAAGGACTTCATGTCCCAGTCGACGACTTGCAAATCAACGATACGCTTCATTTCGTGGAAAGACCAGTTGAAATTGTGGATCAAGGTACCAAGCAGCTCAGACGCAGCAAAATTCGCATTGTAAAAGTGCGATGGGAAGGCAAGCGTGGTGCTGAGTTTACTTGGGAACTCAAAAGTGACATGATGGCAAAGTATCCACATCTCTTCGATCAGTCTTCTTCTTAAGATTTCGAGGACGAAATGTCATAAAGTAGGGGAGACTGTGACACCTCGTATTTTCAATCTTTCCATTTTTGGCAAGTCTAATTGTACTTTCTATTTTTGTAATTTGTACCTTTGTGGTATTTGGTTTCATTCCCAAATTGTACTCGAGACTTGAAATCATAATGAAAGTGCATTATTTTATTCATATTTGTGTTTGGATACTATGTATTGTCAAAACAATTAAAAACATGTCAAACTATGTTAAACACGTAAAAACAGTGAAAATACATATTAATCTCAGCTCTCAAATTCATCATTGCCAAGAGATTACCCTTAACCGTACAAAAACCGGGAATTTATACGTTAATTCGGTAAAAATATCAAAATTGGGATTAAAATAATTTTTATATTATTTTATTAATATTTTAAATAAGTAAACTAATAATTAAAATTAAATAAATAAATATTTTAAACTGAATTTTTTAATGATTTTTTGATTATTTTGGTTAGTTAAACTAACCTGGTTAGCTAAATCCTGGTTAAATCAGCTAACCAGGTTAATTTTATCAAAAGACAGCACTAACTGAGTTAGAAAACTCAGTTAGTGACTAACCCAGTTAGTTAAAAAAATGTAGTAAAAAAGGGGGGGTCTCCTGGGTGAGAACCGACCTCCCCTGGATTCGAACTCGCGATCTCGAGGTTCACAAACGCGCACACAACCACTCGGCCGGGCATGCCACATCCGACTTATATTGAAATCAAATTATATTTAGCATCATATTAAATGCGAGAATTTAAAATAAAAACCGCCCAAACCATCCATCTTCTCCGACTGTTGACATGGTGACCGGAAATTCGACCCTTCGTGTCTGAAACCGACGTCCTGCTTCCTTTATAAGCACGACCAAGCCTCAACCAATCGGTCCTTTCACCCCCGATCCCCGAAGCAAACCGTAACCGACTCGCGTCTTCGTTCACGTCTTCGCCGGAATCCTACACCACCACCGGAGCCACCGCGTGTTCGCCGACCAACTGTCGATTCCGGTACCAAATCTCGTTTCCTTTTTCTGATTCTTTTATATTTTCAGTTTTCTGCAATTATTATTATTATAATTATTATTATTATTATTAATATCATGTTTATTATTATTAATATCGTATTATTTTTATCAGATTTAATTATTAATCTAAATTATTGATAATCAGGTTTATTTAATAATATTAATCAAATATATAAAATATTTCCGAATAATTATTAATTATATTAATCAGATTTATTTATATAAAAATCAGAATTTTTACTATTATTAATATTATTAAGCAGATATATCAATATTATTATTATTATTGTTAATAATCAGAATTTTATTTAATATTACTATCAGAATTGTTTATATAAATATCAGAATTTTTATTTTATAATTAATCAGATTTATTATTTTACTTAAATCATAATTATTTACTATTTTATTTAAATAAGAATTATTATGTTATATAATAATCAGATTTATGATTCCATTTTAAATCAGAATTTTTATATAATAAACAAAATTATTAATGTATACATATCAGAATTATTATTTTTAAATACACAATAATCAGGAATTATTATTTATAAAATCCAGAATTTTAGTAATAATATTTATAATATTTTGGTAAAATCAGAATTATTATATTAATAATATATAAAAATCCGTATTTATTTTTACTCACTTAATTATAAATAAATTGACATGTATTTCATTAAATACAAACTATAAAAATGAGACATATGATTATTATTTTAGAAATGTTAATATTATTCTATAAATGCCTTATTATTTAAATAATCTCTAAATTCCCAATAATTAACAAATCCTCAAAATTAATAGGGTAAGTCTCTTGTGCACCATTCCCTTGGACAACCCCTCGTTCTTAATCTTTTCCAAGAAAAACGCAACGCAACCTAAGGTGAGTATACTCGATCCCATTTTCTATTTTGTAACATTTTGGGTGCTGTATGCATTTCTATATCAAACACACTATGTTAAACATTTTTGCACCCTCAATCCATATTTCATGTGAATCTATCTGACTCATGTTAATCACGTTATGCTACTGTTAAACATTTATGACTGTGTGTTCATTAACTTTGCAAGCCTCCCCTAACAATGGCAGCGCTGTAGGTTGAGAAACGCCCCTCCCATAATATTATGGGTATTGTTAGGTTTATTCTATGTTACTCATTTACCACCCTTCTAGGGTTAGGCTATGTTAATTGCGTTAAACTTTGGTTTGAACACATAGATATCATCGTTACGAGTATAACTGTTAATATGAAATCATGTAGTCACGTGGATTTGAGCATGTTAATCTATTTCAATCATATTATACTATTATCAAACTTGTATACTCGCCAACATGTTTTGTTGACTTTATTTTAAATGCATACTGCAGGATGAGGAAGTCAAGATTTGAAGAAATGAATAGGATGGCCTAGAAACCCACTTTTGAAATAAACTATGTTTAATGTTTGTTATTTCCTTTTATGACAATGTATGAAACTTTGCAATTTTAATAAATGAAATTTAATTATATTGTCACATGTAGTGTTATGATGTTTTGAGCAATTTGTTCGTCTCATCCCGATGTTTCCGCCATCGGTTGGGGTGTGACAGGAAGTATGACTACTAAGAAAACGTTAACACGATGATTTTTTTAACTCGCATGAAGATTGTGAAAGAGATTCATGAACACAATGAAGTTTTGAGTTTTTATTCATACACTTGTTAGTTTATTTGGGTTATATGTTTGATCATTAGACTTCGATCAACACTTATTAGACATTTGGAATCTTTGGAAGATTGATTGAACTTTTAATTGAAGTGATTATTTTATGATTTCTACATTTTACAATTTTGTTTTTATTTTTTAACATAAATAAATGATAATTGTAATTAATTAAAATTAATATGATAAACGTCAATGGCATTTAATTTGATGTGTTTTTTATGGCAAAAAATACGTGCCACTAAAAGCTCAAAAGTTTGTACTGGCAAATAAAAAAGTGCCACTAAAAGCCTAAAAACTTTGTGCGACACATTGAAAAAGTGCCACTAAAAGGCTTTAGCGTCAGCATGTCTTGTGGCACTTTTTTTGTGTGCCGCCCAATCTTACAAGGTTCTTTAGTGGCACTTTCTTGTTTTTCTGTGGCACTTTTTGCATGCCACTAGATGACATTTTTTTGTAGTGATACAAATTCCTGAAGAGATCTGTTTGGCGTCTCACAAATGGTTCAAATCTCTTCCTAATCAGACTCAAAAGAAGAGTTATGTGAACACAAAAGGGGAATACATGGGTCAGATAATAAGTTGGGATTTTGACGAACAACATAGTCTGGTTATGATCAAACGAACTGATGGGGTTCAATATTTCAGGCCGTGGGCCAAATCCTTGCAAACCTTACCTGCACGTGATCTTCATCATCTGGCACAGTTGGATTTAAACAACCATACCAACGTAGTGAGCATTAGAGGTTTAATTCCTCATCTGGTAGCTGAAAGCCGCGAAAGCAAGTGGAAGACTTTCAAACCTGCAGTCGGCCGAGCCGTTAAAACCAGAGATAAGTTCACTGGTAAACAAGTTTTGAAGATGGTTTACCCACCAGCCAGATGCCTACGTAAAATTCCTATGCGCAAGTTCAATATTGACAAGATTAAGGGAATTGGGGATTGGTATTATGATGGAAAAACTGGCGAAGCAGTTATAACAAAAAAGAAGCTCACTGAAGAGATCCTTCGGATTTTGGATCCGGTTTGGCTAGTGAATCTGAAGATGGAACATCTGAAAGTTCTTCGTCGTCTGCCTCTGCGCTACAATAAAGAAGATCGTCCTTTGGTAGTTCATTTCATCAAGGTAGTGCAGTTCTGTGTGAAGAATCAAGTTTGTGCAGGCAGCGATTACTCGAAGCGTTAACATAGAGAAGATCTTGAGCTTTACATTGAAGATCCCGCACTGATCAAGGGGGAGTCTGTAAATGCACCTTGGGTGATTAGTGCAGGCTCTCAAACTCAGGGGTCTTTTATGTAATTAGTTGAAACTGTTAGTTTGGTCAGGGTTTTCATGGTCAGGGCTTGAGAGTTTCCCTAGTCCGAATTTTGGTGGATTGTTTTAGTCAGGGTTTTGTATTGTCTTGGGCTTTGGGCCCATGTCCTGACTTTAGTAGTCAGGACTTCCCATTGTATATAAACTCTTAGTGATATGTTATACATGTCGATTTCTTTTGTGGAATGTTTGTTCTTCAAGAAACCCTAATCATTGTCACTGTGTGTGAATTGACGGCTACTGTGTGTGACGTCATTCATCATTTTCATCATTCTTATTCTACACTTTCTTGATCCAATACCATACAGTAGTGATTGCTAGGTGGATTCCGCACACCTGGTGATTGTTTTCTGAGTGAGATCCTTGGGTAAGAGACCTTACATATCAACTTGAGAATATATATCATGTTTCGATGTATGTCCAGCCAATATACCATGCCTTGTTTCGATGATGTGTATTCCATTTCAAGGCTTTCTGTTTCGATAAAATCAACTGTTATGTTAATGTTGACATGAGGATGTCAACATGTAACATGTGTTTTTCATACGAACAGAAACGTGACGAACCAAACCGTGCTACATCCACAACGAAGTGCATCAACAGAACCGTATAAACGAATCTATAGATGGTCGACTGGTAAACATGAGCGCTTGTTACACAAGAGGTCCCGTGTTCTAGTCGGCTTAAAGCCTCTTTTTGCGTTTTTGTAGCTTTTTGTTCTTTTTATCTTTTTTAACTCAGCAATGAACAGAACAGAATGCGCTACCAGCAGCCTGCCTCTTGCCGCCTCGCCGAAGCCACTCCCTCAACCACACCTTCTTCAATTTAACTGGTAATTTCAGTGTACATACTCCAATTCTGCTGAATTCTTTCATGTAAGTTAATTGCTTAATTTTTGGTGAAAATCTATTTCGAATTGGTTGTGAAACCACTACTAGAAAAGTTGAAATTTTTGACAACGTTTTTCATAGGAAATGCGTCACAAATCATAGTGTTTGACAAATTTATGACAAAATGTATATGTAGGAAAACCCCTCGTAAGAAACTGGCTTTCTACGCATTTCCTACGCATTTTCCAACCCATTTCTGACAAAAAAAGGGGCGTGAGAAATTGCTACACATTTCCTACAAAATTTATTATTATTATTATTATTATTATTATTATTATTATTATTATTATTTTACAATTTTTTTAATTACGACGCATTTGTAACATAGTTAATTTTTATTTTTTTAATTATTGTGAAACATTTGTCACAAAACTTAATTTTTATATCTTTTATATTTTCTTAGTTTGTGACAAATTTCCAACTATCGGTTCATTTTTTTTATTTTACTAGGCATTTCCGACAAATCTTTAACAAATAAAAAAAAGCTTTTGATGACAGATTTTCTGTCACAAACTCGTCGGTAAAAGTAGGCATTATACTATCTCATAAATGGATACAAAGGCAGATCAAATTAATACAAATTCAAAAATATTAATCATTCATAATTTAATACAATTTTACAAACAAAAGGTGTATAACTTCTACAAACATAAAGAAAATAAAACTACATGTTCTTATGAAAGTAACAAAGAATGAGATACTAACTGTTTTCTATGAAGTCATTTTATAAAATAAAAATACAAGGACATAACAGATAGCGTATATGACGGTTTTCCGGCAAGCATCTTCGTCTGTGACAATTTTCCGGCAAGCATCTTCAGTGTAGTTGACGACATCACGGATAGCGTCATCAAGAAAGATCTTCAAAAGTTCTTGTGTCTCTTTGCAGATAAGCTCGTTTCATGATACGCCGGATGTTGTTCCGGAAAACTTTTTGGTGACCTTTGCTCCTCCTTGACATTTTCGTGACCTTTGCTCCTCCTTGACATTTTCGCTCTCTAAAAGTGATTTTGATTCATAAATTTTAACTGTGTATACGTGTGAGTATTTGCTCCTCCTTGACATTTTCTCTCTCTAAAAGTGATTTTGATTCATTAATTTTGACTGTGTATATGTGTGAGTATAGAGAGTTTGTGTTTGTATAGGTGTGTTTTTATACATAGATTGAAGAGGATGTGAGTGAAGCAGGACCGTAGGATTGTGATCTCCACATGCCTAATTAAATGTTTTGATTGGCTCACTTAGATTTTTGTTTATATTTAAAAGTAGAATAGATTTATAGTACCTGATTAGGATTGGCTACTTCTATATTTTATAAATCATTTCTTTTCACAAAGCTATATGTTTCAAAAATTGTATACTATATGCATAAACGAAATAATTTTTTTTAAACCTTATATTTGTTATATATTTAAGGTATGGTGTATTATTTAAATAAAAAAGATGTGAGCTTATATTTGTTATATATTTAAGGTATATTATCTAAATAAAAAGATGTGAGCTTAAGTGTTTGATTATTTTAATAGATATTGTTAATATTAAGTCAAATTATTAATAGTAATTATACCTTTTAAGTAATTGTTTAATTTTTTATCAATATTTTATTCATTATGTAATTTGATTTTGTTGTTATAACTTGCGTTCTAGGTTTATTTTTTTAACATCAAGATATAATTTTTTATTGGAAATAAATATTGTGCCGCTATCGTACCAAACTGAAACGAAACCAATTGTTTTTTCAACCTTCTAATATAAATTTCAATTGAAAACAGATATCGTGCCGCTAGAACCGTAACCGACCAAACAATATATGTATCGGTACTAGTATTTATTTATATTGTAACGGATATCGTTCCGCTGTTTTTCCGTAAATCACTATTCGCGTACTATGAAGCCAGATAGACGTTCCTAGGCACTTCATAAGGCCTAATTAAGTTAATCTCTCTCTCTCTCCTTCGTCTCTCTCCTCCCTCTACTCTGTGTTTTCGCCGCCGTACGCCACCATCAGATGGTGGTGGTCGGCTGTTTCCATTGTCGGAGTTGCAGGAAGTCACTAGGGGAGCGGGGGTGTGCGAGGGTTGCAGTACATCAAGAGAGAAAGGGGTGTTTACCGATGAACGGGACCATACTCGTGTCCGATGCTTCCATTTCGTTGTCGGTGCGTTCCTATAGTCAGTATTTTGTACGATGTCAGTTCGTTAGCGTTTAACGTTCAACAGCTTTCCCGTAAACCACCATTCGCGCACTATGAAGCTGGTTAGACGTTCATGGACCCTCCAATGGTCTAATTAAGTTTATCTACGTCTAATTATACTACTTTTAATCGTCCTAATGTTTTTTACGCGTAATTAAGAGCCGTAAATTACCGGTTGAAAATTGGACATAAATTATCAATATATTTTTATAAAACATTTTTTAAACTGTATATTTCAAAAATTGTATTCTATACTATATAAATAGACGAAGTAATTTTTTTAAATCTTATATTTATTATACATTTAAATATGTTTTCAATTCAAGTTTAAATTTAGAAGGTTAAAGTATGGTTTTTAGGCCATGTGTAAGAGCACTATTTGGGCGTGAAAAAGCTTGATAACACCCCAACACTGTCCTCTTGTGCTTTATAAAGGCATTTATATTATGATGCCAAATGAGGAGCAAATGAATTGGATAGTAATGATTGAAAGGGCATTAAGAGATGTATGGTAATAATAAAATATGGGTAATAATAAAACTAGTTAAATATTTAAATATGGTAATAAATTTTCCATCACAAATGCGTAGCAAGTTGCTACACATTTCCTACGCAATAATTAATAATAATGTTGATTAAACATTAAAATATAATCTAAGTATAATAATAAATATTTCGTCATAAATGCGTAGCAAGTTGCTACGCATTTCTGACGCAACAATTTTCCATCCCAAATGCGTAGCAAGTTGCTACACATTTCCTACGCAATAATTAATAATAATGCTGATTAAACATTAAAATATAATCTAAGTATAATAATAAATATTTCGTTATAAATGCGTAGCAAGTTGCTCCGCATTTCTGACGCAACAATTAATATTTAAATGAATTTAACATATAAATCTAATTCTAACAAATAAATAATAGTTCCGTCGGAAATGCGTAGCAAGTTACTACGCATTTCCGACGCAATAGTTAATAATAATAATAATTAAACGTTTAAATATAATACAAATACAAATATAATTCATCCGTCGTAAATGCGTAGCAAGTTGCTACGCATTTCCGACACAATACTTAGAATTATATTTTTGTCACTATTGTGTCGCAAATTGCCCAAAAAAAATCAAGATCTTTTTTCCTTAGGAAATGCGTAGTAAATTTGTCAGAATGTGTGACGCATTTTTTTGCGTAGGAAATTTCCGTAGCAAAATGACCACTTTTCTAGTAGTGTTAGATATAATTAGTCTACAAATGATCTTGTAGGGTAATTTTGTAGAGTATCATAATTACTCTACAAATGATCTTGTAGAATAACTTTGATCTTGTACAATAAGACTATTTGTACAGGAACTTTACCCAATGTAGCATGCATTAGCTGTATAGCTGTATCACGGGCTAAATTAGTATGGGCCTCTTTTTCTGGACCACTAGCTATTAGTTAGTTTATTCCATGGGTTGAGTAATCATCATCTACATCTTAATTAGGGTTACTATTCCACGAAAGGATTATCTTTTATGGTTATCTTTAAAGAAGATCAGACAAATCCATGAAGGCATATTATTGTTTCAGGTTAGTTTAACATATTATTGTTTCGAACTCTTCAAAGAAACTAGGGGTTGTTTTTTATTCTGATGACATCTAGACAATGTCATTCACTTCGTCACCTCAATACGTTTTCTTGTTATGATATGGTTTTGTAAACTTGTGTAACCATACAAAATTTACTTGGCCTTAATATATTGTGTAACACTACAGAATTTACATTTAGTGATACTTGCCTTGAAATAAAGTAAGTTTGGATTCTGGGTCCTAAGCTGAAACCCTTTTCAATAATCTAGAACCAAGTCCAGATAAAAGATAATGAGTGCAGTGATGTCTGGTCCGGATTGAGGTTGTTTTTTTGGTTTAATCATTCTGAATTAGTTTTGCCCACCCCTAGGATTCAATTTATATTTCTACATTGTATGCCACTTTTGTAGCTGTCCTGTTTTATTTACTTAGCTTTTGTTTATCTTACTAAAAAATACTTCAAAGTTTACTTTACATTATTAGAAAGGGCAATTGTAGAGGTGTTCACTAGGGTGGTTTCAGGTTTCTGGGTACCTCAATACGGTTTAGTTGGTTTGATATTTTTTTTTACAGATCAAACGGAACACAAAAAAACAAACGTTGACCAAATCGAATTAAATTTGGTTAAGTTCAGTTTCAAATCAAACAAATAGACTTACTAGCTTTGCTTAAAATTATATAATCCGCTTTTTGGTAAATTGTTCAAGATAGAAAAGAAACCCCCTACTAACTGAAAATCCAATAAATTTATCTAACACAGTCACTTAATAATGCATTTGGCTGCAAAAGGGGTTGGCAATATTTGAGGTGGCAAAGGGCTGCTATTTGGTGGCTTGGTGAGCTGCAAAAAAGGGAAACGGAGGCGACAAAGGGGCTGTGATTTCAATCCAAATCAGGCAAGCATCGATCTGTTGTAGTTGATCAGTGGTGAGTTTCGATCAGGAGGAGGTTTCAATCAGTAGCGGGTTCGATCAGTTAATCACCTGGTGGAGATCGATCAAAGAGCAAATTCGATCAGCAGGGCAGGAGTCGACTATCGGCGTTAGTAAAGAAACGGAACACAAGAATTATGTGGTTTGGTCATTGTGACCTACGTCCAAGGAAGGGAATTATAAGTACAAATGTCTATATTTGTAGAATAAGAATTAGGGTTAACACCCTCTAATTATGGCCGGCCAGAAAGTCGCCTAAGGGCTGCTGCCTTAGTAGTTAGGCCTCAAGCCTCCACACACCCAACAATCATATGATTCACTTTACATTAATTCTTATTGTTGTTGAATCAAACTTAACTTCTCTAATAGTAACATAGATAATTAGATACATTACTTGAATGCAATTCACAAATTCACCAAAACAATTAGAGTGATATCTAGCCATGTGACATATAGAACAAAACAGATTTACCCACATTATCTTTTGGATACTCACCATAATGATAAAGAATATAAATTCAACCCTTCTGATTTGCCTCAAACCTGATTTTAGTCATGTGACATTTAGAACAGAACAGAACAGATTTACCCACATTATCTTCTTGGATACTCACCATAGTGATAAAGAATGTAAATTCTACCCTTCTGATTTGCCCAAAACTTAATTTTAGAGGGAAAGAATTATTTTATAATCTCCTGTACATTGTAATTGGATTTTTTTATAAACAAAAATCGATGTACACATGGAAGTTCTTAAAAAAATGAAAACTACAATTATACATCATCGTACGGCTAGATGTCGATAAGATCTCTTTCATTTTAAACTAGGTCCCTTATTTAGAATAAAGTCTTGGGAAATTATCATCTGCCTCTATCTACAGTTACAGGTTATAGTTAACTAAAATGGAACATCTAATGAAACCTTTGCCCATATAAGAGAAGCTAAATTACAAAATAGTTTAAAACTGTTAAATTCTATTATGTTTATGTTTTATTTATGTGATATGTACTCAATTTAGACATGATAACTTATGTATTTGGTTGATAAGCGGGTTAGGATTTAAACAACTGCCGGAGCAGTTTTCCCGCCATATCAACCGCCAAAACTATCTATGCATTTATATGACTTTGCCGGCAATATGTTCGGTATCAAGACAGTTTCTATTCAAACCGAAATTGTCCACCCTTGCAACCGTTCATATTCTGCAACCTTTGTTCTTGTTAATTTTCTGCACATTCCCAAAGTAAGATATGTCCATGAATCCGAAACAAAACAAAACTTCCGCTGCGAATGTATCGGTTTTCCAACAAAAACTTTATCCCATGTCTGATTTAAAACTTTTATGTCCACCTAGCATCTACTGTGGACATAAAAGATGAACAGAAGGAAGTAAAAGTCACCTTTGGAGACATATTTCTTCCTCGATAACTAACATCACCGGAAATAAATACCTTTTTGTAGCACACGTCTCAGCTTCTTATATACATAAAAAATAGTTATTTGAGTGATAAGGTTACCATATATTAAACATCCGTTAATCTGTATAGTTGAACTCATAAACTGCTATTACTATTGGAAGGAAACTGATCAGATATTTGTTCTTTATGATCTTAACTGAATTGGAATGTGGGCTAGAAAATGGGCATTTATTGAACAGCTACGTTGTCTTGTCATACATTTCTTTGATCCAGAAATCCTTGCTTTCGGTTTCTTTTCTTCTCCAGATGCTGTCAAATGAAATGGGTGCAAGGGATATGCACCTTGTCCGACATGCCATTAGAGGAAACCTAACCTGGATATGCAATTCACTTTGCATTTGATCCAGACCTATACTTGCATGTGTAGCTTGCAATTCCAAAAGGTGGAACAATTTCATCAGTTCTTTCTTTTCCCATGAAGTACGTGGTTGTGATCTTGTTGGTGCTTCTATCCTATAAACTTACAAATAAGAAGATTACTTTTAGTTGGCTTTGAACCGCAGACGAGTGCAAGTAGTATATAACACTTTAAGATTTTGCCTTTTCCATAGTCCATATCAAGAAATATGAGCAGCAAGATCATTGAGTTATTGAAAGCTATAACTAGAAAAGGATGCTTTTGAAGCAACTTGAAAATCATGACGAGGAGTCATTCTGTGTTTAGTTCACATACAACTCATATATAGTTGTAAACATGCACAAGTTAGGCCCATCATTAGATTTAAGAACATATATATAGTGATGGAAATTGGTCTGCCTTTGTTAGTAAAAGCAATGTAAATAGGAATTATATACCACCATAAATTGACGTTTTCATGTGAGCTAAAATCATCTTAAATGTTTGATTCAAGCATGTGCTGGTATTTTGCTTGTGTGTGGCATAGTTTGATTGAAGTTCCGGAAAAAAGTATAAGTCACGAGGACAACGTGATCGAATTAGGTTTAGATCGTAAGACTTTGGCTCTCAACAAGGAAATTTTCGATCATGATCAATGTGCATGTGTAATCATAAACATCCAAATATTATTTAATTTGAAAGAGAAACACCCACTCTTGAGGTTTACACTTGTAGACCGTATAGTAGTTTCGCACTATATGGACTTTGTACGAGGAACCATCTAATCATTAAATTTGAAAGAGAAGCACGCACTCCAGACCTCTTGGCGCACATTTCCCATCGATAAGCATGCTTTCACTACAAAGTGCATATAATGCGATACCTTTTCGTAAAAGGTGTTGAAGAGTCTCACTATTACTCTAAGGCATAATTACTATAAAAAGGCCCCAAAGCTATATCCTTCACTGAAAGACATTCACTACCTTATCCGTTTATTAATTATTGACTTCATTGTTGGTTTACCTATCGTATTAAGAGGATTCGTATGTGGTTTTAGCGACACACTGGCATATATATCATCATCCACTAAAGGTGCCTAAAACATTTGAAGCCCAGGGGTTTAAATGACTAAACCATATTAATTCACAGTTATATGGAAAAAAAAATTGTGAAGCAAACTCTTGTGTTTATAGTTTGCCCAATTCAGTTTTTCTACTCTAGAACATTGGCTGTCACAATAAAACTTAAATTTTATTTGTGTGGCTCTTGTACCCTTCCATGGGTTTTACTCAAACTCTAACGTTAGATTGGGTTTGTTATCAGTTTAGTTTAGCTTACTCAGGTTCATTGTTGGTTCAAATAAGTGGTTGTTAATAAGGCTAGGCCCAAAGATGATGTGTAAGTTTCCTATTGAGTTTCGAAGCTTTCACGTTCATATATAATTTGTATCTAGTTGTAGTTGAAGTTCCTAATCACTTTCATTATGCAAATTTCATTTCAAGTTTTATTTATGATGTTCATCATTATTTTAATTCATTGTCTGCAGTTGAAATTTTGTATTTAATTATTAGTAAATATGTATAATTGGAAGTTTGTCTTACAATGTTGGTATTAGACTAGATGGGTACTCTATAGTATTATCATAGCCTAGGGGGTACTTATGTACAATATATGTGTATATATAGAGCCTCAGTTTAACCATTTTACATACACACTCATTACACAGAAACCTTATAGTTCAGCTTGTTAACTGAGCTGTCCACAATGTCACAGCCTGTCATAAACCCCTTGTTTATTACAATGGCAGCATACCCAAATTGTTGCTCGGTTGCTCCTATTAGAAACAATAAACTCGATTATATGTTAGTTTATTATTATGATATGTATCTGTAACATTATTACTATTATGAGTGTGTATTGTATAAATAAGCGAAGAGGCATGTGTCATATATGACACCGGTTCGAATGGCAGTTATTGGCGCCAAATCCTAACTGCCATAAACAACCGCCAACCGCCATCTTCATGTCTGTATATATATACATTTACCGGCAGTTTTGTTCGGTACCAAGATATTAATCCTTAATATCCTTATTCCAAATTCTCACCATTATTAATTCATTCAAGTGTGTGATCCTTGTTGATAAACTGATTCAACATGAAATCCATTTATGGTTGTGATGAATCAAGTTCTGTTTATGAACATGATGTTCATGACAAACTTCCGCTGCCAACAGCTCCCACAAAGCCACCACCTCTCATAAGTAGAAGCATACTCTAGTTGATCACAGTTGAGGGCAAAATAGTAATAATAAAGCACATTTCTAAGATTTTATAGAGATGTTTTGTATCACGTTATGATCTTCACAGTACTGCCTTTTTTCTGCGTGTGGCTTTGTCGCCCTTCTAGCTCCTCGATAGTTCAGGATAGGAAAATCCCCTCCGCAGTTAAAAAAACAGTGTCCGCACATGGTATGCAACACTGATTTAAATTCTGAGATGTTCAGTAAAAGTTTTATAACTTTACGAGGGCAAAATATGTGTCCGCTCGCTCTTGCTACACAAAAAATTTGCTAGCTGACTTATTGGCTCTGAGATTTGGTTGCCTCCTGTTTGTCTACCATCTCTTTGGTATTAATGTTAGCAGCATATTTACCTGGAATGACATTTCATTAACAAATTGAGCATATAGCTATTGTGTCCCTATTTGATCAATGACAAGTTGTCCACGATTTTCTCTTTGGATTAGCCAATTTATCAATACACTGACTTCTTAGATTTCTCTCCCTATGATTCAAGCTTCTCACGTCTAATGCCGTACAAGTTTCAAGGGGATGGATGACATATAACGAGTCAAAACTGGTGACATTAATCTACTCATACTTGTTTCTTGTCTATGTATCATTTTCGCATACTATAGTACCATTATATCACTAGAATTTGATAACATCTGGATGAAATATATATTGTCTAAATAACCTTTTCCAAAGAAATATTGCATAGAAGAAGAATTAATATGTACCATATGCTTGTATTTACATTGAGGCATGTACTTCAATTTTCCTCAATCTACTTTCAAAACCGTTTAAAAATGGTAACTTTAACTCGAAAAGGTAGAGCTATTCACAATTTTTTTCCACAAAGGTAATGTCAAGGTTGTAGGTCCCTTGTCGGAGGATGACGAACCTAAACCTTGTTATACAAACTCACTAGCGAGTGCGGAATCCAAGCTAGCAAGCAAACTAGGATGAAACAAGTATAAACACAACACACAAGGTTCACCGATTAACACCAATGTATTAATACGTATGAAGGTTTCGGTTACAAGCACAATGTTTACAAATCTAACTTGCAAACTCTCAAAGTGTGTGTGTGTGTTTCGGACAGAATGCTCTCAAGAAGTCTCTCTATGTTTCTGTCTGTGTGCATCTGTCTAAACTCAACACACTGCATGGGTATTTATACCCAGCCCATGATGTCTGGTCCGAAGGATCCGATAGATGGTCCGAAGGATCATCTATCGATGACAAAGCATTCGAAGGATCAGCAGGGACTTCGAAAGATCACCTTTCGAGATCTATCATTCGAAACATATCTTTCGATGAGATCGAAGGATCCATATTATCCTTCGATCTCTTATCCTTCGACACAGAACATCTTTCAACATTTTACAAACTGTTGTCCAAGTCAAACCGGAGGATGGTTGACTTGGTCAACTTACAACACTAATCAGGACATCGTTTACATCGTGACCGAATACAGACAAAGTACAGACACAAGTGCACCAACAAACTCCCCCTTGGCTGTAGCTTTGTCTTTATCTTCTATAGTTGTAGACTCGTCTCGAACTTCGATGGTCTTTGGTCTTCGAGTTCTCAAAACTCTGATGTCCTTTCACGTCTTCAAAGTCGGAGGATCTTCAAAGTCTTCACGTATTGAAAACAGAGAGTGTATCAACAAACTACCCGTATCATGTAGGAAGTGTGTTGACAAACTCCCCCTTGGCATAAGCTCCCCCTTGAGTTATGCTCGTGAATGACTTGATCTTTATGAAGTGAGATCCTTGTGGTGTTGATGATGGCCAGCGGCAACTCGATCATCTTCATCTTTTGAGCGCCTTCTCGTCGTGTCTTCATTCCAAAGCTTGTCATCGACCATGTTCTCCTAGCCTTTAGAATCTGCACATGCAAGAAATCTAAACGCGTAATGAGAACAACTGCTTGGAATAGTTAGTATAACCAAATGACACACGAATGACCATGTCATAATCAAACACCGTCCGACAGTTTGAAAGTTTAATAAATTTGTCAATTTTAGTTTTAACTTTCAAAACTTGCAAATTTCGACCGTTTATGAAGATTTAGTCAGTTCGGTTTTCGGTCAGGTTTCAGGTAACGAAGACTCGAGCTCCAACATCGTACGATCGAAAATAAAGTAGAAAGAAAATCTTTTTGGCTTTTATAAAGTTTATATTAAAACACGCCTAAAATCCTTTTGGTATTTTTGAAATTAAAAGACAACAATTTAAGATCCTTTGAGTGTTATCAAACGACATCACCGCTAATGTCGTGCTGATATGCACCAAACGACGAAACTGTTTAAAAGAAGACAATAGAAGTTAAGCAGTAAATAAATAAATATACACAAACATTCTTTTTGCGAGTTTCGAGGGTAAGAGAATCATATTAGTGTACGGTCATGCCAAAACACTCTTGTTGTTCAGTTAATTAACATTAAGATAAACATCCTATAACAATTATCGGTATTGTTGTCCACTTAAGCTCAACTTATCAGATGTAATCATGGCGAGGGGATACGTTAAGGTATGATTTATACTTACCGACCGGTGTTCATCCACGTCACGACACATTCCCGTATCAAGGTATGCACGAGGGTTTATCTTACCGGTGAGTATACCGATTATCATCTGTTTGACCGTATATGATGTGAGATTCTCACTTATTTTGTATTGAAAACAAGCCCTATGTGATATAATCACTTATTGATGAGGAACTTGATTTTCATATGCATGAGGGCACAGGTGCAAGTCCGTGAACAGGTCAGTACTTCCGTACAGCAGAGAGACGAACTTGACACCCGGATAAATGTGATATTTTATCACTTATTTGTTTGGACATGTGATTGTTTATCACTTATTGAGGTCGTATGCAATATGTAATATGTACACGTATGTATAGTATCATGGAAGATCTAGACTTGCGTCCCCGTTATTTTTCGGTAAAAGATACAACCATGATACCCAGATGATAAGCAGCATAAAGACCGAATATCTCAGAACCTCGGCAATCTATCAAACGAAATTTCGGTACTAAGACCATATGCCAATGAATGGTTCCCACCTGGTCTTCAGTCGATTTAAGATTTATATCACCCTGCACACTTTAAAATGATTGTGAGCCTACCGATACATCTTATATAGAGTTGCTTATTGTTTTTCATTTAAGGTTTAAGGAGGTTTGGATAGACCACTGATGTACTATCATTTTCTCTTTTGCTCGCCAGGAAACTCATTTTTGTTTTTCCATTGTTTTTGTGTTTTTGAAATTTTTCGATGTTTTTGGATTTTCCGATTTTTTGAATTTACTCCCCCTAAAATCAATAAACTAAGACAAATTTAAAAACACAAAGGTATTTACAAAAATGTTTTTCCGATGTTGGTTTTACTCTTGCTTGACCTTAATGCCGTTTACCAATAATAAAAAGTCAAATATTGATTTGTCAAATGCTTTGGTAAATAAGTCGGCACGTTGGTCATCGGTGTGGACCTTAACAACATCGATTAGCCTTTTGTCAAAGCAATCACGTATGAAGTGATATTTGATTTCGATGTGTTTGGTCTTCGAATGCTGCACAGGATTTCTGGTGATATCTAAAGCAGCAGAATTATCAACGTAAATAGGAGTAGTTAGGAATTCAAAACCGTAGTCCCGCATTTGTTGTTGGATCCAAAGAACTTGGGAGCAACAACTTGAGGCAGCAATGTATTCAGCTTCGCATGTTGATGTAGCGACACACGTCTGCTTCTTGCACTGCCATGTGACTAGGCGATTTCCTAAAAACTGACATCCAGCCGTTGTGAATTTACCGTCGATTTTGCATCCGCCAAAATCAGAATCACTGAAAGCTACCAATTCAAAGTTATTATCCCTAGGGTACCACAGACCGGTGTCAGGGTACGCCTTCAAATAACGAAAAATCCTTTTGACAGCTGCAAGATGTGAGGCCTTCGGGTTAACTTGATATCTGACAAGCAGGCACGTTGGGTACATTATGTCTGGCCTTGATGCTGTGAGGTACATAAGAGATCCGATCATTGCGCGATAGTTTGAGGGGCTAACAGCTTCACCCTTCAAGTCAGGAGTAATTCCGTGATTGGTTGGCAATGGGGTACCAATGGGCGTTGCATCAGACATCTGGAACCGGCTCAAGATGTCACCAACATATTTAGTCTGATGGATGAATATCCCAGACTCTGTTTGTTGTACTTGTAGGCCCAAGAAGAAGGTCATTTCTCCCATAGCACTCATCTCGAATTTATCCTGCATGATGCGCTCGAATTCCCTACACAAGACATCATTAGTAGAACCAAAAATAATATCATCAACGTATACCTGTACCAGAAGAAGATCTCCATCTTGTTCTTTGATGAAAAGAGTACAGTCGATAAGACCTCTACGAAAACCGTTCTCCAGCAGATAATGAGATAAGGTTGCATACCAAGCTCGCCGTGCTTGATGAAGACCATAAAGAGCTTTGTTGAGCAACCAAACCCGATCGGGATGGATAGGATCTTCAAAACCTGGAGGCTGTTCGACGTATACCTCTTCTTCAACCACACCATGTAAGAATGCACTTTTCACGTCCATCTGATAAACCTTGAATCCTTTGAAGGACGCATAGGCTAGAAAGATTCGAATTGCTTCGAGACGTGCAACAGGTGCATAGACTTCGTTGTAGTCGATTCCTTCAATCTGACGAAAACCTTGAACGACTAAACGTGCTTTGTTTCGGATAACAACTCCGCGGTCATCCTTTTTGCATTTGAAAACCCAACGGGTACCAATCTTCTTGTATCCAGCAGGTTTATCTACTAGTTTCCAGACACCCAGCTTCTGGAATTGTTGCAGTTCTTCCTGCATTGCTTCAACCCAAGCGTTGTCTTTCAAGGCTTCTTTCCACGTTCTTGGTTCTTCCTGTGAGACATAACACGCGAAGGACCAATCGTTTTGTTGCCCAGATTCTCGAATAGCTGCATACAAGCCTGCATTGTTGTTGTTTCGCAACATGTTTCTTGTTTGAACGCCACTTTGCACATTTCCAATGATGTTTTGTTGAGGATGGGTATTATGAATTCTTGTTTCTGGATTATCTGGAACTGGAACATTTATACCCAGGTTGTTGAGATTAAGATCAACAACCAATTCAAGGCCCGGAATTGACGAAGAGGATGATGCAGTAGCCTCAGCTGTTCTATGGGCATCCACTGGAGGAGTACCCTCTGAAGTACCATGAACTGCTGTTGTTGGGGCTTCTTGATCTGCATCTACGAATTCATCATCCTCTGAAGATTCGTTCAATTCGTTTGCATCATGAAAATCCTCATTATTGAGAGTATTATTGTTCACCGAAGAAGATGGTTCTTGATTAACAAGAATTGGACGAACCACCGGTGAAACTGTTGCATTGTCACTCTCGAAAAACATCCTAGCCGCAACATTTTCTTCAACGGCTTCAACATTGATCGAATTGAAAAAGTCATCGTACTCAAACATCCAAGGTTGACCCGGATTTTTGACTGGCAAAGTGTGCCTTTGTACTCTGACCTCAGACCATTCCTCGACCCTTTTAGTCTCTAGATTCCAGACTCGTAAGTTAGGGGTGGCGTACCCAAGAAAGTATCCATCAATTGCTTTTGCCCCAAACTTTCCATTAGGATCGATGATTGTGCATGGAGCTCCAAACGGTTCTAGATAAGACAAATCTGGTTTCCGTTTTTGAAGAAGCTCAAAGCAGGTCTTGTTGTGCCTTTTGACTGTAAGAACTCTGTTCAATGTGTAACATGCAGAGGCCACAGCTTCAGTCCAGAATGGAATGGGTAGCTGCGACTCTACCAACATTGTCCTAGCAGTCTCGATCAATGTGCGGTTCTTACGTTCAGCGACACCATTCTGTTGAGGAGTATAAGCTGCACTAAACTCATGAAGAATACCTTTTGAAGTGCAGAACTCCGCCATGGAATGATTTTTAAATTCAGTACCATTGTCGCTACGTATCCGCCTAACCTTTAACTTATACAAATTCTCAATCTGAATGATCAAGTTTTTGATGATGCCAAAAGTTTCACTCTTGTGTGCCATGAACGCAACCCAAGAAAATCTAGAATAATCATCTGTAATCACGAGGCAGTATTGATCACCCCGAATACTCTTGTGCTTGACAGGACCGAACAAATCCATGTGCAAACGTTCAAGAGGAACTGCCACCGTGTTGATCTTCTTTGTAGGGTGCTTCTTCTTTGTTTGCTTTCCTTTCTGGCACGAAACACAGACGTCTTGAAGATGGAAATTTTTGAGGGGAACTCCATTCACCAATTCATTTGAAACCAAATGATTCATTTTGCGTAAGTGAATGTGACCCATTCGTCTGTGCCAAGAGATAGTGTCTTTTTCTGTGGCTTTTGAAACGAAACAAGTTGCTTGTGCAGACGTAGTAATAGCTTGGCTCATGTCAAGGACGTACAAATCATTTATCCTTGGAGCCGACAAGAGAATCCATTCTTTTGGAATTTTGAAGCCGGGCTTCAGCACATAACATCCATTAGCATCAAAGTGTACTGAAAATTGCTTGTCACAGATTTGAGAAACACTAAGAAGATTGTGATCAAGTTGTTGCACAAAGTTGATCTTGTCAAAGCTGACAATCCCGTTGGATATCATTCCTTCACCCGTTATATATCCACCTTTATCTCCAGCAAAAGCAACATAACCTCCTCTAATAGATTTAACGTCGTAGAGAAGCTTCATGTCGCCTGTCATGTGCCTGGATGCCCCACTATCAACAATCCAATGACTACTGACAGTTCCTCCTGGAACACCCTGCACATGAACTCAAATGAATTAGTTGGAGATGGGGACCCAAGCCATTGTGGTCTTGGGTCTTCCATTTTCATCAATGACAATAACTTCTTGTCTTTGATGGTTGGTGAATTGTGATGGTCCCCCTGATTCAGTAACCGATTTAGGTTTCCAGGTCTGTTTTGTTTTACCAGTGTCTTTCTTTAAAATTTTAACTTCTTGATTGTTTGAAGTTTTAGAATTGTCTGGTTTTACAGCAACAGATTGTTTTTGAACCACATCGATTTTAATTGCTTTTTCAATCTTCTTGACCTGTTGGCGTTTCTGTTTCTTCTCCCTTTCTTTTGCAAGGCGGGGATCTTGTTTTATAGAAACAGATCGCTTACGGTCATTGTGGTCACGGGGAACATCAACCTTTTCTTTTTGCTTATGAAGATATGGACAATTTCGAATGATATGTCCAATTGTTCCACACTCAAAACATGATCTTCGTTCTACAAACCCCGAAGTATCATGTGATCGCTTAGCCGATGATGTTGAACTTTGTGAACCCGAGGTACTAGGCTGTGAACTGTTTTGTTCATTTCTTTTCAAAACAGTAGCTTTCTTGACAAAATCTAAGTTAGATTTATTTTCAAACGTTTCAATTTTGTCCGTTCCCGTTGATTTCACAAAGTTTACATTCTTGTTTTTCTTCTGATTCGGCTTCTTTTGAGTTTGAGCCGGTGATTTTCCTTTGGGCTTGGTGTGATTTTGCTGTTTTGGCACTGTTGGTAATTTCTTGTTGCCAAATTGTTTTCGAATCTCAGCCTTTGGAATAGGAGGACACTGTGTAACTGTAACACGTGGTCCTGTCTTTCCCAAAAACTTACTTGTCGAATTTTCAAAGACTTTACAGATTAAGGATTGATTAACATTCTTAATGGGAAAATCTTTGTCTGAGTAAATTTTATCATCACCAACTAGAGTGTACAGCAAATTCACACTCTCCGGCTCTTCTGCAGATTTGGACTCAGTTGCAACAGTCTTAGCGGGTTCTGCAGGGGGATCACATAGAATGTGATTCTCGAGAGGTATGTCCTCATTTTTGGTTACCGCATCAGACTTTGCTGGGACAGTATCATCAGATTCATCATCAGAAGAATCAGCATCCTCAATCACAACTGGAGGATCTTGATTCTGTTCGGCACTTACAAATGTATCTGCTGACACATCTGAATCTGAGGATACTTCCTTTTGGTGTCCGAGTCCTGCAGCAAACTCCTTAACATCTAGAGGCACAGAAGGTTCAAATAACACTCTGTCCTCCTCATCTGGCATGGCATCATAATTGTGTCTCATAGGAGGTGGACATTTCTTATATCCCAAGCACGTCATGTCCCTTTTCTCCTTTTGGACATCAATGATGTGATCCAACACATAGCTAGAACTCAAATAGCTATCCAGCTTGAGTTGGATTGCCTCACTTTCCGTTTTTACACAGACCATTTCTTTTTGCATTGTCTCAAGACGAGAGATATACAAATTAATGTCCGTTTGTTTTCTGGAAACCATTTTAGTCAATTCAGTTTTATCTTTCTTTAATGTCTCAATCATTGACTTAAATTCTTTTTCATGGTTTTCGTAAAACATGTTGGCTTCTGTGCATTTGGAAAGGTCCACAGTCAATTTCTGATTGTGGAGGAAAGTCACATCATACTTTTCTTGCAAAGCGTCATGCTTACTTTGCAAGTCACTCAAATTCTCATTCACAGTAGTATGTTTGTCTTGCAAGTCAAATAAACTAGCTTGTAAAGCATCATGTTTGTCTTGCAACTCAGACATACTTTTCTCCATATCAGCACATCTAGCATGCAACCTAGTACATTCATCACAATTAACAGCAGTGGGTTCATCGACACATACCTGACTTGATGAACCGTCGACATTAGCCATAAAGGCTGAATGGAGAGAAGACGAAGTATAAGCAGCTTGATCC
This sequence comes from Helianthus annuus, assembly GCF_002127325.2. Lineage (NCBI taxonomy): Eukaryota > Viridiplantae > Streptophyta > Magnoliopsida > Asterales > Asteraceae > Helianthus > Helianthus annuus. The sequence goes on along the minus strand of NC_035447.2, from coordinate 59,021,076 downwards.
ACCAGAATAGATCTTCTTTGAGTTTCTACTGCAGCTTCCTCCAAAAGTTCATCAAAGTCAGCATCATCCGAAACATTAGATGTCTCACCCACATGATCATCACCAGAATTGGATGATTCTTCATCGACACTCCTGCTGTACCCAGAAGAGTCTTCATCTTCAGACGATTCACCACCACTGGCAGAAGATTCTCCACCACTGGTGTGAACTAGCTCCTTCACAACCTGAGCAAAACATGCTGTTCCATCGGGAGCATCACCACCCAACTGGATTGACCAGTCACAACCTTCATCCACCTGAACCGCAAGTGCCCGGTTGGTTTGGTTGTTGACAGGCACCAATGTACGCTCATTGTTTCTGTTCTGCTGGTTGCCTTGGTTTCTGAAGGGGTTTTGATTCCCGTGTTGAGCTGGCTTTGTGCACTCCCTTTTAAAATGACCCCGTTCACCACAGTTGAAGCACTTAACAGCTTGTTTATCGAACCCATACTTGGTGTCTCTCTTGCTTTCCAAGCTGGTTCTTCCAGTACTTTCCATCCAATCCTTTGCTCTTCTCACAGCACTCGCAAAGGCCCACTTGATATCCATCAAGTCCATCTCTTCTTTATCAATCTGCCTATAATCTTCTTGTGTCAGATTAATGTTGCCAATCTGACCTTCTATTAACCCACAGTACGCGTTCACTACAGTGTTAAGCAGCTCCATGTGTTCCTTAGCTACTTCTACACTGATTTTAGAGAAGCTTGACGTGTCGAGCTGTACGGTACCCGGCTTTGATTGTTGACCAGCAGATGATGTTCCTCCATAACATGCACGTTGTGTTTGAGCAGGAGGAGGAGGAGGTGGCTGTATTGGATTTCCATACATGTCTGTGGTAGGAGGTGGCTTTACAGGAACTTGCACCGGATTGCCATACATATCCGTGCTAGTGACAAACGCTGTTTGCAAAGGAGCATGTGGACCTGTTCTTGCAGACGAAGTATTGGAAGTTCCACAATACATTTCAGGATTTTGTGGCAATGGAACTCTCTTCGCCTTTAATGTTTCCTCCTGATCCTTGTTTTCCAGAAGCTGCACGAAGTCGTTGATATTTGTAGTTTTCAACACTCCGTTATACTTCAGGATTTCCAAGAAACTACTCCATTGGGGAGGCAAAGCATCAGCAAACTTTTTCACCACTTCTGCTTGAGTTGTCGTCACACCAAAATTATTCAGCTCAGTAAGCAAATGATAAAACCGACTTGTCATGTCTCCCAAAGACTCCTTATCTAAACATGTGAAACAGTCGAATTCTTTCTTGAGCAGATCATGACGCAATTGACGTGTTGCTTCATTCCCTACTCCTCTGGTTTTCAAACCGTCCCACAGCTTCTTCGTAGTCTTGAAGCTGACAAACTGATGATAGATGTCTTTGCTTAACGCCTGAGTGAGAATGGCGTAGGCTTTCTTTTCTAGATCATATATTTTCTTTTGATCTTCTGGAAGATCGGCAAAACTAGCAGTTGTTGAAGCGGCGACTTCGATAGCTTGATCAAAATCTGTGGTGAAACGTATCCACAGCTCTGTATTTTGACCCAAAACATATGTACGGAATCTATCAGCCCAACCCGGATACTCGTTTAAATGCATCAGCTTTGGAGGTCGATTCAAACTTCCTGTTTCGCTTTCGCTCAGTAAGATGCTTTGGATACTCGGAGTTTGATTCGACACCAATGCCCATTGATTTCCCTGAGAAGATGTCGATACCGGAGACTCGGCCCATGAAGGCGATAGACTTGTAGACGTGTATTTTCCACTGTCTGGCGCCGGCGTACCCCACCATGAGGGAGTGACACCTGAACTTGTATATTTACCACTGTCTGGGGCAGGATTCCACCAACTCGGATTCATGATTGATAAGCAAAATAAATGCTAAGTGAATATTCCGAAAGATCACACAGCCGAAGGATCCTGTTCGAAAGATCTCAAACCACAGAAACTTGTTAACAATAAGCAGACCACAATCGAAAGATCAAATCTTGTTCGAAAGATCAACAGTGCTCGAAAGATCACTGTTGAATCTCGAACAATGATTTCGAAAGATTCACAAACTCGAAGGATTCACTATTTGAAAGATCCTTATCTTTCGAGTTAAATCCTTATCTTTCGGACACCTGTCTTTCGAATAGATTCCTTGATCGAAAGATATGTTTCAGACTTCGAAGGATGGGTCGAAGGATGACAATCTTTCGAGCCTTCCTTGATCGAAAGATGGTCTTTCGATGTCGAAAGATATCTTTCGAGAGATGACACACTGACGCTGATGTGACAGGTTGGTGAAAAGGTGATGGGTAGGTAAGTCAACTTTCGGCAGAAAGGGATGTGCAGGCTGTACCTTCTTACCAACTTTGAAAAATTTGCCCAAAAAGGAAAACCTTATCCTAATACCAGTCACCGGAATATTGATCGGAATATGACCGGAAAACACAAAGTCACTTAAAAACAAGTTTTCAAGTTACCCAACCCAACCTTGAACACTCCCGAAGGTTTAGAAACCGTTTTTCAGTTTAAAATTGAAAGAAAACCACCAAAAAGGGTGCTAAACCAAGTGTCCAAACACACCAAACACTTGAACAAACCCGGTTTTAAACAAGGTAAAGAGCCAAGCTCTGATACCACTTGTAGGTCCCTTGTCGGAGGATGACGAACCTAAACCTTGTTATACAAACTCACTAGCGAGTGCGGAATCCAAGCTAGCAAGCAAACCAGGATGAAACAAGTATAAACACAACACACAAGGTTCACCGATTAACACCAATGTATTAATACGTATGAAGGTTTCGGTTACAAGCACAATGTTTACAAATCTAACTTGCAAACTCTCAAAGTGTGTGTGTGTGTTTCGGACAGAATGCTCTCAAGAAGTCTCTCTATGTTTCTGTCTGTGTGCATCTGTCTAAACTCAACACACTGCATGGGTATTTATACCCAGCCCATGATGTCTGGTCCGAAGGATCCGATAGATGGTCCGAAGGATCATCTATCGATGACAAAGCATTCGAAGGATCAGCAGGGACTTCGAAAGATCACATTTCGAGATCTATCATTCGAAACATATCTTTCGATGAGATCGAAGGATCCATATTATCCTTCGATCTCTTATCCTTCGACACAGAACATCTTTCAACATTTTACAAACTGTTGTCCAAGTCAAACCGGAGGATGGTTGACTTGGTCAACTTACAACACTAATCAGGACATCGTTTACATCGTGACCGAATACAGACAAAGTACAGACACAAGTGCACCAACAAAGGTAAGTAATTAATAGAAAAAACTACACTTTAAATCATACTGAAAATTTAATCACATTTATTGTGTAAAAGTTAAGTTATTACTTTAAGTGCACATTGCTCTGCAGCGTTATATGTTCTTGGTATGCCTGCGGTATAAACTTCATGTAAATACTCAATGAATGGAATCACTACAAGAAAGATATCATTTATTGGCACACTGAAAGGGCCATTGAAGACAACCAGTAACTAAAATTGGCAGGATTTGTTAACCTATGTGTAATAAATTGAGTGGTAATGTAGTACCAGGACCAAAGATTCTCTACCCAGGGTGAATTGGTAGCAATTTTCAGTTGGGCACGGCTGGGCCTAGAATGAATATTACACCCGTTAATGAGATATAGAGAGGAGGATGTGTGTGCTGTGTGCATATGCTTTTTAGCTACATAGAGGAAGATTCTCATGACCTTTGTTGTACAAGGTGATCACTACGCCAACAAAGAATGGCGCACATAGATACCACGGTGATACAGGACAACCTGCAGAGTGCCTTCCGCATCAAAACATCAAGTGTACCACGAGAGATCAAACCACATCAATTTGAACCGTCAATCAGAGATGTCTTGGAATCAAAGTTTGTAACATGGAAGAAAGTGGACACAAAAGATAACACGGCTGATTTTTTTTAACACAGTTAGTTATTTTTTATTCCTATTCATTCGTAAATTTCAAGTTGACAGTTGAATCATGAGACGAATAATTGAATGTATTATCATCACACACCACTATAGTACTAAGAAGGTTGTTTGCAACTTAAGAAGAGTCCTTCATGTTGTATTACTTCATCTATCTAACATTCTTCTTAAATTTTCGGACGTCTAAACAAATTTTAAACGCACGACAAAGTAAAACGTCTTAAACAAAAGATTATTATCATCTAACAAGTTCAAGAGATGAAATTGAATTTCACAACCCCCCAATAGAAAATGTTGAACAAAGTAACAACAATACATCAGAAACATTTAAGCTTTTACAAAGAGCCTAATGTGTTGGCTTTGTCGTTATCATTGAATTCTTCGACAAGCATCCTTAAAGACAAGTCTTCCTCTTCAGTTGTTTCCAACATCATAGAAAGATAACTTTCGCCTACATCCTCTTGCGAATTGAAAGATTCTGTTGCATCTTTTTCCTTCCTCTGTATCATAAAGTACTGAAAAATGAATAATAAAACAAAATCACAATGTTAAGTATAAGTTATCATTAGAAAACAATTTGTATAAAAACAATAAAACTAACAAGATTTTTCGCTTCATCTTCGTAAAGTTCCAGAAAATCTCCCTCTTCCAAGGAATTTTTCTTCACAAAGTCCACTGCAAAATAAAAGAGATGCTTAGATATCATATCCGCTGCCTGCACACATCATTATGAAGGAGTTAACCTCAAATGAAACTTCATAGTACTTACAACAATGATCAAAAAGATATATGTTACCCTTCTGATTCGCCCAGTACCTTTATTACAGAGAAAAAAAACATCATCATATTTTCTATAGAATAAGGATGAATAATCTACCAAACTGTACAGCGAAAACATATATAACAGGCTGAAAGTTAAAAATAAAGAGGTGATAATATATATTACCTGTACCTAATTCTCCACTCGGTATTTGATAAAACCTCTTTCATTACTATGACCATTCCCTCTTTGGATGCAAGGTCTGGTAGATTTTCCTCAGCCTCCCTCTGTGATTGTATTAACATATATGAACACCACAAGAAAATCTAATAAGAGTTTTTTGTCCACAAATCCCATATTCTGTTTATAAATTTACAGCACAAATTGTGATCAGATCACTTGGAATGGAGTTTAGGTACAAGAACAAAAGGTTGACTTCAGTGGCGAAGCTTGAATTTTTCGGCCGGGGGGCGAAACGTACATACCCAAAATCTCCTACTTTAAACTTAAATCGCAACGTTTCACACTTCTCGATTTTAAAAAAAAGGATCCGACAATGTATTAAAACTCACCTTTGGGAGCAAAATTCTTCCTAGATTTCCAACATCAGTAGATGTTAACAGTTTCCGCAGCAACATGCTAAGCTTCTTTTACCATATAAGAGAAACGGTTACAAAAAGTAGCATAACACAATTTTAAATGGTAATATTTCATATCATCCTAAAGCAAACTTACCACATTGTCTCGGGTATAAATGATATGGTCGTCTTGATCGCCACCTTTGTTGCGTCCTGAATTTGTTTTCTTGCTTGGTTTCTTTGATGCAGAGCTTGATGATGCATTTATTTTCTTGCTATCACACAATTGTTTTCTGTTTGCTCTTGCCATCTTAAATTGTAGTTTTTTATTTTCTTCGCACTCGGCTGTTTGGGTAATGTTAAAAGGGAAGCCATTGTGGTTATCCATTTGATAGACTGAGTTCACAATGAGCTGTGATGGGCTTTGGGTGTAGAGCTTAGAGAGTGATGATGAGTGTATATATATCCTCAAGGTAACCAATTAGACATACATTTCATGACCCCAGGCTGATCAAAATTGTGAGTGCATCACATGTATAAGCAATGGCAAAGCCTTGCAGGTTCATGTGTACATACCTAGTGTGTTTTTCCATGTTCCAAGTCACATGAATCATGCCTTGGAACCTCGGTTTCAGCTTAATATACTCTAGTAGTGAAAGAAATGTGATGCTGATTCCTTGAACACATGAATAGCATTGTGGAAAGTGATACATTAGGTGATAAAACATATTCACAAACATATGTAGGAAAAGATTTACCGTTTTTCGTGTCAGCCATAGTGGAAGAATGGGATATATATGTACTTTAACTTATTATATCTCTAGTTTTGGTTCTGAACATATGAATATATAAACATGAGTATGTAACTAATAAATCATAATTACAAGAAAGCATATTATACCAGGAAAAGTAAGACATGTTTCTATAACAGCCTTAAGAGAAAATTTAGTAAGATTAGTGTTTTTTTTTTTTTTTTAAATAGTGATTTATAAATGGGTGGTTTTTTTATTTGTATTTCTAGCGGATATGGGTTTCAAACTACGTATATCTGTTTTATTTATGTTTAAATATAAATTTTATTGAAATTGAGTAGTATCCGAAATAAAAATAAAGTATTTTTAGTCTTCTAGTTACAAAGTTACATTATGCTTTATACAACAAAGTTTCCAGAAAAAATTATATCATGATAAAAAAAAAAGGAAAACCATGCGTATTTAGATTTTTATTAAATATTAGATGCTAAAATTATTAGAGAAAAATTAGATTATATATTATGAAAAATGGAAAAAGAAAAATTTTAAAAAGAAAACTTATGAGAGATTCAGGAAAGAAACCAATGGTTTGAAATACTTAAAATATATAGCAAAAAAACCCACTTTAAAGATACAAAAAAACATCATTTTTTACAAGTAAATATATCCCAAACAGAACAGCTAGAAGATAAGTAAAACAACAAAACTACTAATGTGAATTTATCAAACACTGGTTATGAAACGAAATTACTAAACCCCAAAATCAACATTGTGTATATATACCATTACCAACTACTGCTTATGAACATGAAATGCTCATTCGACTCTCCTAGTACCATTTCTTTTGATTTTTCTTCTATTTGCTTTTACAATTATTATTTAAAGTAACAAAATAACCTTAGAATATTTGAGATAGATTATTGTATGCCGGTTCGACTCTCCTCATATCGTATTTTTTTTATTATTTCAAATAATAAAATAACCTTAGAATATTTGAGATAGATTATTGTATGTAAACTTGGATTAATTTTGTGTGAAAGCCGGATGATCTACAAATGAACCAAAGGCTGCCGTTTGCAAACACCTCTTCACAACCTTCATGATGTTTTGCGAAAGACTGGAATAAGTCAAACGCTACGTCGGTTCTATGAAGCCAAAACCATTTTGCAAAGCGTTGTGACTTTCTGCATGGATTATTTCCACAAATTGGAACCGTCACAGTCAACCATCACAATGGTTCATATATGGATTCTTTTCTCCTCTTCATTTAAATTCAGTCATAAAAAGTATGCATATCACAAAATCTAACCTGTTAGGTGGTAGTCACATATATTCAATGCACATGAGATACCGGTTCAACTCCCTCTCATACCGTTTCATTCTTTTTTCCTCCTGTTTGCTTTTGCGATTATTTAAAATAATAATAACCTAATGTATATAACACATCACCAACCAACAGTACCATTTTCACCAACCAGCGCTAATTATTGTCAAAAGAAAACTACCAATGCAATTTTCAAGCAGCCATTCTACTTACCAGGGCCGGACCGATAGGCTTAGCATTCTAGGCGAAGGCCTAGGGCCACCAAAAAATAGGAGCCTCCAATTTTTTTTTCATATATTATATGTGTATGTGTGTTTGGCCTAGATGAACAAACACATAATGACCCAAACAAATAAATGGTCTACAGCCAAAACTTGAAGGATTATTGGCGAAATTTCTTGAATCCATAAGTTACCAGCTCCCTTTTTCTTGAACGCAATTATGCATCCTCTGCCGATGGGGGGGGGGGGGGGGGGAACTACGGATAATCAAATGCTGCTGATGGTGGGATTTGCGATTGATCAGTAACCATAAAAAAACAATTTTGTGGTTTGATATTTTTATGCAGGTTTAAGTCTCACAAGGGCCCTAGCTTTGTACTTCGCTTAGGGCCTTCAAAAACGTTGGACCGGCCATGCTACTTACAAAATATATCATGTTCAATTCAAATTTAGGCCGCTAATATTGTGTCATTCTTGAAAACGCTTCTTGTCTTTTGAAGTAAAATGCTTTAGTAAGATGTGGGTTAGGGATAAGCAAATGGAAAAGAAAGTTTTGCATGAACTTAAGAATTTTCGTAACTCTAAGAATTTTCGCTACTCATGATACTAAAATTGACAAAGTTATACAAAATGTGATATAAATGTTCAAATAATTCTTATATACGAAGGATGTTTCTTATTTCCATCGTCACCCTAGCAAGGTTGAACATACCATTAACTTAGCAAATCTATATCTTTTTGCATAATACTACGTTACATGTCAATTTGATGCTATAGATTCATCCTTTCCACATTATCAAAATCATATAGTTACAACTCACTTAACAATATTAGCTTATGGAGCATAAGTTACCAAATGAGACACACATATTCAAAGCTATAGTATTCTAAAGTAATTTAATGCTAACATCATTACAGTTACCACCAGATTGGATTTACACATCCACAATTTTGCTGCTTTATGTTCAATTTATCGAGTTAACATAATCCTTTTGTCATGTTCAATATCACGTATCATGTTTTCACACAAAAGAAAGACAAGATTTTATTTAAACATGGAATAAATCATCTTTGTCTAATGTTTTGAATTTAGTTGATTCAACCAATGAAACTTCATATTCTCGTTGAAAGGCATGTGACAATACACCCCCAAGCCATAAAATATGCAACATAAAAAATTGAAACACAAACTTAAAAGAGTCCAACCACCAATGTCACTAACCATTGTTGTCCTACCACAATCGTCGTCGCATATATAGGTAATATATATGTCGTAAATGCACATGAAGATCTATAAACATTTGCTACATATATGTGATATGATCCTGATACTTGAGGAATCATTATTTACCTCATACGTTTCGTTCTTAAAACCCTGCCAATCGAAGTAATAATCGACAAAATCGCACATGATGAACACACTACGACAACTACAACCGGACAAGAATCAATTTATGTCAAAAGACCAAATCGATGTATCCCTTCAAAATATGTAGGTTTTAATGAGACTAACCACTAAGAGATTTGTAATTAGGGTTAAACCCATTAGTGTTAGATCTCTTTCTTTGTCTATATTGATATATATATATATATATATATATCATTGTATTTAGACAAACATAATAATACAAATCTTCATGAAATCCTAGCCTTAAAGGCCCCATACCGCTTTTCCTCTATAATCCTTCTTTCCCTCTCTACTCTTCGTCCTCTTTTCTAGATCTATGTGTTTCAATGCCAATATACACGACACCTTCCAAAACACCATCTCGTCGGAACTGCGACATGTCTGCACATGTTTTGCTTGAATACAATCATTCTATCTCTTCTGATGCCATCACTTTCGTTTCCGTAGCAATTCAGCATACACCGTCCCTGCCGAATCTTAGTGGGGTTTCTGCGATCACGGTGGTACTTTTTCTATAACTATGTCAACCTTATTTTTGCCAAATATACATATTTAGTACACCTATATGGTAACTCCTAATGTGTGAAATGGTTTGTACTTAATGAACACATAATGTACATGTGCATATATCCTACACGAATGTTCCAAGCAAAACTTCTTCTAATTGTGCATGTTATCGTACACATCTATTTACACGTTTACATGAATTTGATGTGAATACAAATGTTTGTTATATACTAAAATCAACCACCTAAATTGTAGACACATTGTAATTAAACATAGTTAATGCATACATGCATATTTCACGTTCAACCCTACTATATTAAAAAACTATATCCGTGAATCGCCAATAAGAAAAACCCCATAACAATCTCACACATCATTAAATTGCATTGAATCACTACATGCATTATTATTTATATTGGTAAATACCATCATGAGATAATATGGTGCCATTGTAGAATCTCTAATAGTTGCATTATGAATAGATTCTAGAAATTATTCCATTACATCATTGCTAGAAAGCAACATTGAGATGAATTATCTCTTTTAATAATCAAATATAACCCTAGTTTGTGAGTTGATAAACCATACATACAGTCATAAGACATTTAAATTGAAATACATTTTTCCCCTTATTAAGTAAAAAAAAACTTGTTGAAAATGTGTTTTTGCAGTTCTTTATATTTACTTAAAGTTGGTTCTCTATTGAACTTCTCTATATATATATCTCTCTCTCTCTCTCTCTATATATATATATATATATATATATATATACATACATACATGGAAGGATTCAACACAAGACTATAAATAATGCAAGAAGTGTAAAACTAATTTGTATATTTATCTCATATTCTAACATTATAGTTATGCTAATGTACACTGAAATATGTATGTGTGCATAAATTTACGAGTATTCACATATTATAAACATATGTACGTGAAGAATCACTATATTTCTCTAATCTACACATGTACGAATATTGTTATGAGAAAGAAAGAGAGTAGAGAAAGTAGATAAACTTATTACATAATGTTGAAAATATGTTCATGTTAGGATTGATCAAATCTCATCACTAGGCTTATTATTGTTTTTATTTGGTGAATTTATTAGCCTGGTCTTATGGGTAATTTCATAATGCATTGGTGTTTACATAGGACTCATATGCATAGAAATATATTTGCATATAAGAGTGGGTTCTTTGGATTTTGTATAATCGAAAATGTAAAGTTATGTATGCAAAAGTCACTATAGGCTGTGTGATTGTCATATTCACTTAAGGCGCTAGGATTGGGTACACATGAACATGCTTAGGATTGTAAACTATGAACGTCTGAATCACCAAAAAGCTAAAGGTAACCTAAGGTGTCAAGTTGTGTAGATGTGATGATGTCAGGGAAACGTTGATTGTGTACAAGTTGTGTAGATGTAATGAAGTTATCAATCAAGGAACTATCTATGAGCGACTCTCATCTTGAGGTGGCATTCAAAAGATCTTCTACATAGGGCCAAAGATTTTGTATCTTGGGGGAAGATTCCATTCACTTGTAAAAAATTTTATTGCACAAAGCAGTGAAAAACATAATTATAGTCATGGCAATAACTTCAAATTCAAATAATGAACAACATGCCTTAATCAAGTTCCTTGATGTCAATGTCGTTACACTGTGTGAAGGGCCTAACATTGCAATGTGCATAGTTAGCGAGTTTGTCGTAGACCATGGCGAAATGCATTTGGAGGTTCTTAAGAAAATCATTATGCGTAGGGAAAAGTTTTGTTGTTTGTTGTAACAAAGTAGAGAATAAATCAAGGGTGGAATGCGTATTCATTCGCCGATGAGATTGTAACTAGTCTTCTTGTTCTTTGTATCTGTTTTCTTTATTGTACTTGTTTAGGTGGTTCCTCAAAGTCTATCAATAAGAGTTCTTTGATTCATGCCAAATCTTTTCCTAAGACTAATTTAATCTCTAGTTTTCAACACCATCATTTATTTTTAATTTCTATACATTCTTGAAGTTCAAGTTGATAGCCAAATCATGAGATAAATATATTACCACCATCACAAACTATTACATTGAGAATTAAGACTATTTAGCGAGAAGAGTCATTCATGTTGTATCACTTCATATCTAACGGGTGTGTTTGGGAAAAGGACTTATTGACTTATTCAAAATGAGTTTTCAAAAAAGTGTTTTTATTAGCTTATGTGGTGGTGAAAGTCAATAAGCTGTTTTTTAAAAGGTGTTCGGTTTAGTTTATTCGTGTAAAATGACCAAAAAGGACATTTTTTTATAAGTCAATAAGTTGTTTGGATTAGCATAAGGAGCTTTAAATTATGATGTGGCATATTTGTAATTGTTTGATTAAAAGTCATAAGGAGCTTCAAAATGACTTTATCCCCTTATTCAAAAAGTTATTTACAAAGTCATTTTGAGTTATCCAAACATCATTTCTACTTATTAACTTTTTAGAAACGTCAATAAGTTAATAAGGAGATTCTAAATGTAATCATTCATCTTAATTTTAGAAGTCTAAACATATTTTAAACTCACCCACAAAGTAAAAGAAAATGTTTACTACTAGAAAATAGACCCTTAATGACACGCATTGATTTTATGACTTGCAAAAGTGCGTGTCACAAAAAAAGTCATCTTTTCTAAAATATGAAGAATTTATGACAAACATTTTTTTGTATAATTTTTTAAATGTCATAAAAATAAGAAATCAAATTATTAAAGTTTCCATTTTTCCATCTTCCTAAAAAACTCAAATTCCCCCTCATTTTTCAATCACCCCCATACCTACGTATTTCCTATCACAACACGTGTGTGTATATATATATATATAGAGAGAGAGAGAGAGAGACCAGAGAGTTAGTGTCGCATGTGACATCTGTGCTTGTAATCTTTGTATAAACTTTGAATAGTTCAATTATCAATGAAACAATATTATTTGACCCCAATATTTGTTTATTTATGTTTGACATTTTGCGCGTTTTGATTTTTGTTCGATTTCAAACTCTATATCGCTTTCTGGAGAGTTATACGCAAACCGATGCGTAAACATAATCAGTTTAACGTGACAAACACTCCGGAACATCAATATATGCTTGACATACCTTAAATAATCATTACATAACTTAAAAATAAGTTTTGAAGGCTTTGGTATGGCAAAATCAAGATTATTCACTTACAGGGACTAATTTTGACAAACTGTGAAAGTATGCCGATTCGTACAGTAACGAACATTCCGGAACTTGATCATAAGTTAAACATACCCTAAATATCTTTTACATAGCTTAGAAATAGGCATTGAGGGGTTCGGTATGCGAAAAATAAACTTTTTGATCAATAGGGACTAAAAGAGTCAAAAGTGCATAAGTTTGCATTTTCGCGCATATCTTACATTCTGAACATATCCGGACATACAAAATTTTTGTAATCGTTAAAATATCTTATTTTAATGATTGGAATGCAAAAATACCATTCGTCGCTTAATTTGGATCGTTTTTGCGTCCGTTCAAGTTTTCGTCGTAATTAACCGAATAACGCAACCGTACGACCAAACAAACCGACATCCGAGATATTTTTGAGCATATTTCATGTTCCCTATGCTTTAACATCTTTGTAGAGCCTTGAAAATGGGTTAACGGGGTTTAAACGCGTCAAAAATGGCTTAATAGCGTTGTAGGGACCAAAACTATCAATTTAGCAAACTTTCTGAAACTGGGCATGTGGTGGCGTCATGCCCCCACTATCTGGGCTTGCTGTGGCGGCACGCCACCACCCTATCTGGGCAGAAAACATGTTTCAGCAACAACACGGTTATTTTCAGCATTTAACTTGAAGTTTAGGGTCTTTTTTGTAACATTTGCAATACCGTATGATGGTTTTTGGGAACCCCTAGTATTCCAAAACCATGTGCCTTACATGTACAGTCCAGATCAAAGCTCAATTATCGAGGAACGATCCTAACAGATCTTCAAACTCTATATAAACCCACCATTTTCACTTCATCTTCTTCACACTTGATCTCAAACTTCTTCTCTAAGTTGAAGCTCTCCTTGTGAAGCTTCATACCTAAGAATTTTTTGAGTTCAAATCTTCATAGCTTGGACCTTTTGTAAGTTTCCTTCATGCTTGTTCATATATTTCAAGTATGAAAGTCAAACAGTGTTTGACTTTCTGCTTTGACCTCGATTTGGTCAACACGAAGTTCGTTTGAACTTCGCAACGTGAGCGTAATCACGATGGTTATAGTCCCTTGTGACTATACCTACTGATTACCACGTTGATTAAGCATAGTGACGAATCATAGTTTTGGTCAAAATGCGTATTCATGCGTATTTTGCAACCAAACTATTCTTGGGTATCAAAACCCCTTGTTTTGATATCAAACTTGTTTTCTAACTTAGTTAAATATGTTTTAACATGTTTAACTCATCACTTTTAGTTTTGTGCTTATATATAGGGTCGTAAGATAAGCGGTCTAAACTACCGCTTAGACTTTCGAACCCGACCCATTTGGTCGATCATTAGGATCCGAACAATCACATTCTGTGACCATAGTTGTATAGGGAATAACCTTCCGAGGTTATACCTTATGGTCACTTAGATTACTTAGTTGTATGATAAGTAGTTATGTGCCTTAGGAAAAATGACCAAAATGCCCTTTTTGCGCATAACTTCATTTTAAGCATATGTAACTTAATTTTTGCCATATAAACTGATTATTAGATATGTTAAGGCATATAATACTTGTCACAGGACTAGTTAGGCTACTCGTTTGCGCTTTTGCGCAAATGACGCGTTAAAGTAGCGTAAGCTACCTAAACGGGTCATAACGGGACATAAGCATTTAGGGTAAGTTCCTTTTGGAATGTAGGCTTTGTTAAACCATATTACATGAGTTCCTATACTCATTTGGTTTACAAGACCTCATTCTATCCGATCTTCCGATTTAGGTCCGTTTATTAACATAGTTACCTATATTAGGTGCCGTTTGATTTCCGTGATCCCTCAAGCGTTGTTTGATTGTTGTTTCAAGATCATTTAGCAATATCAAGTGAGTACATAGACCCCTCTTTTACTGTTCTCAAATATTTTGGGGTGAAACACATGTGCCTACTTGTTACTTTCGTGCTTTTCATGGTTTTATATCACATGCTTGCTATGTTCATATAGTACATGTATAGTACATGATTTCATCCATGTTTTTGCTATGTATGTTTTGTTAACATGCTAGTACATTGATTTCATAAACACATTTGTTTCATATGTTCTTTTCAGCATATGTACACATTGATTTACATCATATTCATGCTATGTATGTTCATTTTTGCATACTTAGTATGTCGTTTTCACATAACATGCTTACATTTGGTATGACATTTGGGTTGTTTAACGGGACAAACATACGTTCATTAACATTGGCCATGCCGCTTGGTAGTAAGTAATGGTACCATAGGAATTGACAACTCCCGTTCCTGAAATCCTAGGTGTGTTTGGGTGGAAGGAATGACTGAATCCAATATACATAATTTAGATAAACCTTCAATTTGTTTAAGGGTTTGTCGCCGCAGTCGCAAGGCTTGAATGTATGCATTTTAACAATACCGCATAGATGTTTGTATCAGCAAAGCATGCATTTGTTTTACAAAACATAACTTTGATTTAAACTATGGTTTATTTCAATACCTTGTTTTGTGCATTTTACCTATGGTTTTAGTTGACACATTTCACTTGCCATACATGACATTTGGTTACACATTACATAATTTACATTTGACAATAGACATTGTTTACACATAAACATTTTGACATTGGTTTAAACAAGACATTTTGGTGGTTTGTTTGGGTAAGTGATTTAAGTAACGAGTCGTGTGTAATATGATAAAAGCATGGTGGATACGCCGCTGGTACTTCCTATATATAAGTGCTTTTATGATATTACATATCGTAGCGTTATTTAAACCATTTCAATTTAGACATATTACATTTTATACAAATAACATATTTTCAGAAAACATTGTTTTACAAACAATATATCATATACAAACTCATTTTACTTGGTTATTTATTTAACCATACATTCTTTCTTTTATACCTTCTGATTTCTTATCAAAATTCGTATGGTTTATAAAAGAAAACACTTTACAAAATTCATGACTAACTTTAGTTAAACATTTCCTTTAAACTTACAAGTCATGAATCTTATTTTAATAAAACCTATGTATCTCACAGGCATTTTTATGCTGACGTACCTATTTTCACATGTATTTTCAGGAGCTGACGCATAGGAATGATCAAGATACACTTAGGCGGACCTGTGCCTTAGTGACATAAAATGGACCTAGAATAGTTTAACTTTGTTATGTACTCTTTGTTTCTTTCGCTTTAAGACAATGTAACCCTTTTGTTCATAAATAAAACAAAACTTTAAATACCATGGTTGTGAAACAATGATTCTGCCACTCCACTCCACGACATTTCCGCCGCGGTTTGTTGTTTTACGCAGTCGGGGTGTGACATCACACCCCGGTTTAATCCTACCCGGGCGTGCGACCAACGATTGACACCCTTAATTTCTTAATCAAATACGCAGCGGCAAAACATTTTCGATAAACACTTATGATGTTTCCAAAAACATGTTTTTATAACATACGGATATAATATATCCCAAAGTCTTACAAAAAAGTTCCATGTAATATTTTTCAAAATGAAATATATATATTCTAGCCACAAGGTCCAACAACAGAGTGCTTTGGAAATCCATGTCCTCTAGCACAACCTTGCTATAACTTTACTTACCTAAAAACATTTTGTAAACATACGTCAGTTATAGCTATAAGCATAAGTAGCATTAAAGTTATTCAGACAAATCTAAATTTGTCTGATCATTCAACCATAATTAAATATAAATTCAGTTACAATCCTTTTTTATTTTTATTTTTAGCCCTTAGACTATTGTCTAGTGGCAATCCAAATATGAGTTTCCTGCACATACGTATAGTTAACATGTTCCAAATAGTGCCTTATGGACAAATATACAGTTAACACGAAATATCCTACCATGGAATCATCCATGATTTTACGGATCCAAATATAGTAGACATATAGCTAATCAAACTACGGATCCAAATATAGTAGACATATAGCTAATTAAACCACATATACACAAGTGAATGTAGACCACGAAATGATATCAAAAGCCTTTTAACACATTCTTATGCTTCAAAATATAAAACATTTAGTTTGAAATTGGAAAAACGTACTCACCTTAGTAGTTTCAAAGATAATAACAGCTATTGATTTTCTAAATGTGAAGTGTTTTGCGTAACTGGATATATGGTCTTAATCATAATTTAACCTATAAGTCCTAATGTAACCTTTTAAACTATTATATATATATATATATATATATATATATATATATATATATATATATATATATATATATATATATATATATATATATATATATATATATATATATATATATATATATATATCGATTTCGAGGGACGATGAATAGTAACTTTATTTTTATAATAATATATAGGTTTTTATTATTTAATTATTTTATTATTTAATATATTATAGTAGTTTATTATTATATTTACTTTTATTAACATACTAGCTTATGACCCGTGTAACACACGGGTTTGTTTTAGTCAATTAGATCAAATTTTCCATCAAATCAATCGTAAGTATATAATGTTTTAAAAACAATTCCTTAATTTTCTATCAATTACGACGATAAATATTAATTGATAATGAAATAAATAATAATTAAACAGTTTATGCTAATGAGACATTAAAAAAATATGAGACATTAAAAACTATTTATAATACTTTGTTGGCAAAAGTTGTGACGACGTTTTTGTCGTTTAGAAATTATCAAAGAATAGGTTGGGGAAGAAGGTTTGGCCCAAACAATACTTCTTCTTAGTTAAGTGTAACAAACGGGTTTTCTTTAGTGAATGAGATAAGAATACATCTTACATTCTATTAAAAAGAATTTGTTTAATAAAATCTTATCTATTAATTTATTAAAAGTTAAAAAGAAAAGATATACATTTATAAAATTTCCTAATAAATAATAAAAACTTCACTTACAAAAAAAGTGTATTACACGGGTTGATTAAAGAAAATATCTCATCATCATCGTCGTTTACATAAAATGTTATGAATAAATACACGTGCTGAAACGGATCATGTAAAAACTTTTTATTAACCATGAATATGCAGACATCGCAATTCGTTGAAAATCTCTTTATACATCACATTAGTTGTTTTATTTGTAGGTTTTCCGTTGTTGTCAAGTATGAGTAGTTTGACCCCATCTCTTGTTTTCACCCTTGATAAGGCAACATACAATTGATCAAAAATATAATATCTAATGACATTGAGATGAACTTTGTAATGAAAAAACTTTTCAATATAAACGTAGAAAAATTATACTGAACTAAAAAATTATAAATATATAGGTACACGGGTGGTCTTACAATAAATTATATTATTCAACAGTGTTGATACAAGAATTTGGTGGAGAAATAGTTGATAGATTAGACGCAAGCTCGGATTCGGGTCCTCCACAATTGTCACTTTATCCTAGTTCTTCGCTAGCTCAAAAAAACCAAAAATATCTATCTCCGATTTCGTTGTGGAAAGTAAAATGTTCAAAATTTGAATATCCTTCGTATTGAAATAAAAGGAGTATCAAACAGAGGACATACAATGCTTCCATGTATGGACATCCTTTTGCTTTTAAGCTCAAAAATGCACTCCGAATGTTGGCGATCGATGTAAGAATTTCAAAAACAAAGGTTGCTGTAGAAAATTCACCATTGTACATTGGAGGCATCCTGCAAAAGTTTGCGTAAATTAAATATCCTCCTCTTGCATGTGTATAACATGTGTCTAATCATCACGAAGAGGATTATTGTGTAAGTTAATAAATATGCTATGATATTAAAGAAGGTACTGCATTTTTTTTCTAGGGTACTCCAGATCTAAAATTTACACCAATTTAGCAACAACTTTAAGATCATAACCAACATATTTTCCATTCTTTGGTTAAAATTACCATGTTCTAATACCTTATTAGATGGCTGGATGCTTTATAAAGAATCTTGTTATAGCTTTTAATTATCAATAAAGATGCAGCTTGTATGTAATTTTTTCACACATCCTCCTCGTACATCATTTTAATAGAAAAGATTCAATAGTGAAACTATACTACTATTGTAACAAAATATAGATTATAAAACTTCAAAAAATTGGGACAAAAAAATGTTTCGGCTCAACCCGATTTGCTCTGACCCGCATATGATAATGACTCGTATTGACTCATTACGCAACCCACCCTACCCATGTCTAAATCTATAGTAATTGTATGGCTGGATTAAAAGCATATGTTAGGAAACTTTATTTGTAAGTATTGAAGAAAATCACAATCAACTTGATCTCTGAAGAGATAACAGTCCTGTAGATCACAACAAGAAGAAGAAGATCAGATAGGACAACTGAAATGCGCAGCATCTACTTCAAAGAATCACAAGTTGATAAAGAGCTGATTTGGATTATCAGAGAAGGTCATTTCTGATGGATCTGATGATGTTTCTGATGAAATATCATCAGTTTCTGACGATTCTGATCATCAGACTTTTGATGATTTGTTCACCAGAATTTCTGATAAGTGGTTTATCAGAAATTCTGATGAAAACCCCACTTGTCTAAAACTCAACTCTATCCTGCCACCAATGACCGAAGCAACTGACATTATTGGATATCATGATTACAAAGGCAACTTGAACGTTGGATTCAATGAATATGTCAAATTGCTACTTTATGCAGGACTTATTGCATGAATAAACTATTGTTTATTCATGTACTAGGCCTTCTATAAATAGAAGGCCCAACCAGCAGAAGACAATTGAGTTTGAAGCATATCATTCATATACACACCAAACAAACTCCATTGCCCTTCTCACCCACAGAATTCAAGATTCATTTGTATTAGATAATAATCTTACAATCACCTTGTAAACTATTTTGTTTCAAAGTGATATAAACTTGATAATTCTGTAGGTCTTGTTTCTGAAAGTCTGATTTCCATTTCCGCACATCTTTTTCACATATACTGAAATCACTTGCCATATTACGTAAAAAGAAGTTGTTAAGGTCGTACTGGGTCCAACAGCATACCTCATTGTTATATGCAAATAAAAACATACGGGGTGATAACTTTCTACAAATGGTTGATTCATTTCAAGATCCATGTAAGCTACATGTAGTCTTCTGTAACAAAAATGCAACTTTGGAGTATTTCTTGAAAGTATGTCTAATTCATTCAAATGTAACTTCAGCAAAAACCATTTTCATCCAACTAAGTTCCAGCGCTAAAAGCCACTTGGTACAGTTCACCCATATACTTGAAAGATTAGGACTTTCTAGTATCGATTTAGACAAACTCTCGTCAACATCAAAAAACCTTAGCAAACGAAAGCAATCGTCATATTACACAGGGTACCAGTGCCCCGGTGTAAGAGTGTAATCAATCGAAACAACGCCAGGTACTTTTCTCTCCATCCTACACGTGGAGGATTACATAGATTAGTGAATCATTTTGTTTGTTTAGCAAGTTATAGTTTATAAATAAAAACTTAATTTATCATAAATAAGGAGGCAAGAATCAATCACCTTAATTAAAATTGCTTACTAATCCCACATTTTTCCTTAATGTCTTCAGCAAGTTTGTAAGCTTACAAAAATACACAACTTAACATAAAAACAATCATCAAAGTCTATATCAGATGCATTAATATAACATATATATAACAACCTAATAGTAAATTTAACAACTTAATTTGGTATTTAGACACACGTGCCTCCGGTCACATGCGGAGCAATAATCTGGTATATAAACAGCAACTACCAGTATACCAGCAAGATCTCCACCAAACTTGTTCAGGACTTACCAAAGTAAAGCTCAACCCACATATAACAACCCTAACGTAAACCAACACCCTCATAAAAACTTTTTCCGACACCTTATTATATTAAAATGTCCCAATATGTCTTTAATTACACCCCGTATATAAAAACCGAGCCCAAAATAGATCATAACATTAAAAATAAATTAAAAACAAATTTATTCAAGTTGAGGCGGGCCGCGTAGGACCTCACCTCAACTTTACGCGGGCCGCGACAGCTTGATGATCAGGCGAGCCCCGGTGCAGCCACGTGTCAACATCGTGGCGAGTCTACAAGCTGACCCAGCTAAGCTACGCTGTTGACCAGCGTTGACGCGGGCCGCGTAAGCCAAGGCTTACCTTTACGCGGGCCGCGAGAAACCTCGATTACAGCCCTATATAAGAGGGCAACGGGCTTTCAGTCTGCTCGTTCAATTTTCTTTTCTCGATCTAAATTTCTGAATAGTAGAAGTTATAGCCGGGTATTATACCCCCTAAATAGCGAGGTTCTGCTCCGTTGTAAGTATTATAACCCCTGGATACGTATTAGATACTCTGCCCGATTGATCTAGGGTTCCGTAACGGCTGTCGTGGTTCTGCCCGACGTAGTCGTTGGAATGCCGTCTCGGGGAGGGTATTACTAATGTTAAAATGGGTTATTATACTAACACACGTGCATTTGTGTAATTTATAGATTATTGGCAGGAAATCATTACTGAAAACCCTAAAACAGCAATGTGAGTAATCTCCTTTTTGTAAACAGTTTTTACAAAACCTTAACTATTTTACAATGCAATTTAGCAGTGATTGAGTCTTTGTAATTCTACGATTACTGCCGGTATGTTGGGGTTTTGTATACAAAATGTGAGTAAAGTTACCATTGGACGAAGAGTTAGCCAATGTGTAATATGACCCACAAGTCAGGATTGACAGTACTGAATGAGAATTGGGTAGATATAAACATTGTAATCGCCCTCAATACTGTTTAAATTAAATTAATATTTCTTGATTAAACTGGGATTCACTCACCAGTATTTTTCACTGACAAAATGTTTTAAAAACGCGTTTCAGGTAACACAATGTGAAAGCCAATTAGAAGCCAGCTGCACAGCACTGAAGGCTTGGAATAGTGGCTATAAAAGTTACCTAAATAAAAGAAAGCGTTTATTTCAATAAAGTGGGATTTATCCCTGTAAATTAGTTTGTAATGAAAACTTGGGTTTTACCCATGCGTTTAATATTATAAAATGTGGTGGTTTACTCTGATTTAATATTTCCTAACTACGGTCCTTATGAAAATTTCCGCTGCCAAATTTCTTAATAACATGATACCACCGAAACTGGTTCGCGACCGCCGTTCCCGGGATTTAGGGATCGGGGGCTGTGACAGAAGGTGGTATCAGAGCTATGCCACTGATTCAGCCACAGAAGTGTTCTGCTGACATCAAAATTCAAAGTGTTAGGAAATTACGGAAATACGTGCATAATTATATTTTCTTGTTATGTGTTATCTGACTATCTGTTAGTTTATAGTATGAGCGACCAAGGACCATCTGACGCGTACCGTCAATTGTCTGGTTCGCCTAGGAGCGAAAGCACCTCCTCTTCTCAGCCTGCCCTCTCAGGGTACTCTGCTGATGCGGAAGAAGGAATCTTTGTGTTTAAGGCTCAGTCTGAAGAGCCATTTCATGAGAAAAAGAGGGGATGGTTCAATAGGGGAGCACACGAGCGTAGGAAACGTATGAAAAAGTTGCAGGAACAGCGAGTGTTAGCCGCAGCTAAAAGAGAAACCGATACCTATGCCCAGGATATGCTCAATAGGGGTATAGCCAATATCCATATTTTAGCAACCACTGCAGCTGACCCAAACCTGGAGCAAATGCTAGCACCCCAACCACAACCACCAATTCTTGACCATCCCATGGAGATAGAAAACCCTGAAAATCAAGTAGAAATGCCTGATTACAACCCGGAGGAGATACCTAGGGTACCTGCACCAAATCCCCTAGACCCAAACAATTACGACCCCTGATGGGACGATGTTAGGGACTATGTGCAACAAAACCCGATACAGGAAAATGTGCCAATACCCAACTTAGGAGCCTACCCAGGGTTAGATCCTCAAGATCCCTATAACGTTAGTGATGCATACATTAGGGAGATCTTAGAGAATCCCTACCCATACCAGGCCCCTATCCTTCCATACCAAGAACCCGCACCCCAGATTCCAAACCTAGTCCTAGAACCTGCACCCCCAATGAGTGCAGAAAATGTACAAGAACTTAGGACTTTCGGTGAGGAAATTTTAGAAAGTAGTGAGAGAATGCGATAGGTGGGAGAGCGTCTCGTATGGAAATACGACGAACGCAATATGTATTTTTGGATGAATCCATATCAGTAATTGTGATGGTAGAAACGGTAGTAGTAATAATAATATATAACATAATAATAATATATGTGTGTATGTGTTAGAAAAAAAAAAACTACGGATGCATACTATTAGTATTCTAGCTTTACATTTCAGTCGGTATTGTAATTTTAATTTCAGTACTGGTGTGTAATGATGCATACTATATGAATAGAGTAAAAGTCGCAATGCTCGACGCTTTTGACTAAAAGTGCGTGTCATGTGATTGGCTTATTCAAATATTATTTGTGATATTAATATTTGATAAATGTTTAAAATTCATATGGCCGACGAGGGAAATCAAGATAATCTGAATAACGATAACCAGAGTAACAATAACGTGGTTAATGAGAATCCAAACAATGGAAACCAAATGGATAATAGTGTCGTTCAACACATAGTGGCACAAGGAATTATAGTTGCAATGCCATTTATTATTCAAACGGTTCAAGAAGCGAATAATAAAAGTAAGCATAGCAGTAAGCGACCAATTGAACCGGAACACAGCGTGAACAATGGACTCGTACTTCAAGCGCCCATTCCCAAAAGAAGAAGAACCATGTCATATGGTTGTTCTTATAAAGAATTCTGGTCCTGTAAACCAATAGAATTCTCGGGCAATGAAGGACCCATTGCAGCTCTACGCTGGATAGAGAAAACTGAGGCTGTTCTGAAAATAAGCAAGTGTGCTGAAGAAGATAGGATAATGTTTGCTTCTAATTTATTTAAGAATGCAGCTCTAGAATGGTGGAACACTATCCTTCAGTCAAGAGGAAGTGATAGAGTTAATAGCATGGAATGGGAGGAATTCAAAAATATGGTGGAAAGGAAGTTCTGCCCTCCCAATGAAAAGGAACAGATAGCAAATAAATTTCTGAATCTCAGAATGACCAGGGTAGACAGTAAGGGTTACACTACCACATTCTTTGAATATGCTAGGATAGTACCAACCCTTGCATCACCTGAGCCGGTATTAATTTCCCGTTACATCTGGGGATTAGTTGGGGAGATTAGGCATGTAGTCAAGGTAGCTAGACCCCAAACCATAGAAGAAGCTGTAGAACTAGCCAATACCTTGACTGATGAACTGGTACGAACTAGAGAAGAAGACCAGAAGAGAAACTTATCCCAAAGGCTTACCCAAGAATTCCGCTCTGGGAATTCCAATCGTAGGAATATAGGTTCTACATCTGCACCTTATTGCAAGTATTGCAAAAGGAAGCATTCTGGAAAATGCCCCATATATTGCAATTTTAGCAAAATGGCAGGTCACAAGGAAGAAGATTGCAGGAGGAAAGCCAATAACCGAATATGCTTCAATTGTGGAGAAAAAGGTCACATCAAGCCAAACTGCCCAAAATTGATTCCAGCCCCAAACAACAAGAACCCTAAAAATGCTAGAGCATTTGTTCTAACTGCAGATGAAGCCAAGATGATTCCAGACGTCATTGCTGGTACGTTTTTAGTTAATGATATTTTTGCTAAAGTATTATTTGACTCTGGTGCAAACCAAAGTTTTATTAATACTTCGTTTTGCAAACTCCTAAATCAATCATTAACTAAACAACCACAAGAATGTCTCGTAGAGACAGCAAATGGAGAAACCGTTAGGGTTTCTGAAATCTTGCAGGGAGCAAGAATAGAAATTTTTAATCAAAAATTTATTGCAAACCTTTACCCAATGAATCTGGCTGGATTCGATGTTGTATTAGGAATGGATTGGTTAATAGCCAATAAAGCCAATATTTTGTGTGATCAAAAGTCAATTCAAGTAAAATCACCAAGGGGTGAAAAGATCACAATTAAAGGAAATAAACCATTTAGATCCACCAAATTCATCTCTGTGATGAAAACTGCAAGTTGTATAAGAAAAGGATCTATAGTGTATTTGATTTCTATACTCACTAACACTAAAGGAAAAGAATTAAAAGACATTCCAGAAGAATTACCAGGACTACCGCCAGACAGGGAAGTTGAATTCAGAATTCATCTGCTACCAGGGACAGCCCTGATTGCCAAAGCACCTTATCGTTTGGCACCCGCCGAAATGCAGGAACTGAAGAAACAATTAGACGAATTGTTGGAGAAAGGATTCATACAACCAAGCTCATCGCCATGGGGAGCACCGATATTGTTTGTTAAAAAGAAGGACGGAACAATGCGTATGTGCATTGACTACCGTGAATTGAACATGGTCACGATTAAAAATCGGTATCCATTATCGAGGATCGATGATCTGTTCGATCAACTTCAGGGAGCTCGATTTTTCTCTAAAATCGATTTAAGATCAGGATATCATCAATTAAAGGTACAGGAAGAGGACATTCCTAAAACCGCATTCAGAACAAGGTATGGTCATTATGAATTTACTGTCATGCCATTTGGTTTAACCAATGCCCCAGCCGCATTTATGGACATGATGAACCGAATATGTAAGCCATATTTGGATAAATTCATAATTGTCTTCATAGATGATATTTTAATTTATTCTAAAAGTAAAGAGGAACATGCAAAGCACTTGCACTTACTTTTAAGTTTATTAAGAAAGGAAAAGCTTTATGCTAAATTTTCAAAATGCGAGTTTTGGTTAGAACAGGTACAATTTCTTGGACATTTAGTTAATCATGAAGGAATTCATGTGGATCCAGCAAAGATCGAGGCAATTACCAAATGAGAAACCCCTGAGTCACCAACCGAGGTTAGAAGTTTCTTAGGATTGGCCGGGTATTATAGAAGATTTATTCGAGATTTTTCTAGAATAGCTATTCCTTTAACTAAGTTAACCTGTAAATCTATTAAGTTTGAATGGGGACCAAAACAAGAAGAAGCCTTTAGAATCCTTAAGCAAAGATTAACCCATGCACCCATACTAGCATTACCAGAAGGAACTGAAGACTTTGTAGTCTATTGTGATGCTTCCAAGTTAGGTTATAGATGTGTGTTAATGCAACATCAAAAGGTTATAGCTTACGCCTCTAGACAACTTAAGAGTCATAAAGAGAATTATTCAACCCATGATTTGGAATTAGGAACCATAATTTTTGCCCTTAAGATTTGGAGACATTATCTTATGGTAGTAAGTTTACCATATTCACAGATCATAAGAGCTTAAGGTATGTTTTTGGGCAAAAAGAGTTGAATATGAGACAAAGACGCTGGATGGAATTGCTTAGCGATTATGATTGTGATATCCAGTATCATGCAGGAAAAGCCAATGTAGTGGCTGATGCTTTAAGTCGAAAGTATCACGAAAAGCCAAAAAGGGTACGTTCTCTTAAATTAAATCTACAAGTAGATTTAAATAATCAGATTAGAGAAGCACAAGAATCAGTAATCAAGGAAGATACTGAAAAATTAAAAGGAATGATTAAGGAATTAGAACAAGGAACAGATGGAATTTGGAGGTTCCATAAAAAGAGAATTTGGATACCTAAATTAGAAACTTACGCCACCGTATATTAGAAGAAGCCCATAAATCTAAATATACGATGCATCCAGGAAATGATAAAATGTACCAGGATTTAAGGGAAAATTTCTGGTGGATAGGAATGAAAAAGGATATAGCAGCTTATGTATCTAAATGTTTAACTTGTTCACAAGTAAAAGCTGAACATCAGAAACCCTCAGGTTTATTACAGCAATTAGAAATGCCAGTTTGGAAATGGGAATTGATAATAATGGATTTTGTTACCAAATTACCCAAAACAAGAAAAGGTAATGATACAATATGGGTGATTGTAGATAGGCTAACCAAGTCAGCTCATTTCTTACCGATGAAGGAAACCTTTAGCATGGAACAATTAGCTAAATTGTATGTAAATGAAATTGTTTCATTACATGGAATACCTTTATCAATTGTTTCTGATAGGGATAGCCATTTTACCTCTCATTTTTTGTCAAGTTTCCAAAAAGCAATGGGAACCAAGTTGAATCTAAGCACCGCTTATCATCCTCAAACGGACGGGCAAAGTGAAAGAACAATTCAGACCATGGAAGACATGCTTAGAGCTTGTGTAATTGATTTCGGAGGTAATTGGGACGAACACTTACCTTTGATAGAATTTTCTTATAATAATAGTTATCACACAAGTATCAATGCTGCACCATTCGAAGCACTTTATGGACGAAAGTGCAGAACCCCAGTCTGTTGGGCCGAAATTGGGGAAAAGCAACTATCTGGACCTGAGATAGTACAGGAAACAACAGATAAAATCATTCAAGTCAAGGAACGACTGAAAGCAGCACGTGATCGACAGAAAAGCTACACTGACAACAGAGGTAAGCCGTTAGAATTTCAGGTAGGGGACAAAGTATTATTAAAAGTCTCACCTTGGAAAGGAGTGGTAAGATTCATCAAAAGAGGAAAGCTAAGTCCCAGGTATATTGGACCTTTTAAGATTATTAGAAGAATAGGACATGTAGCCTATCAGCTACAACTGCCAGAGGAAATGGCAGTAATACATGATGTATTTCATGTATCCAATCACAAAAAGTGCCTAGCTGATCACTCGTAATACCTCTCAAGGATATAAAGGTAAATGAACAACTCAAATTTGTAGAGAGGCCTCTACAGATTGAAGATAGGAAAATTAAGAATCTCAAACATAAGAGATTAGTTCTGGTCAAAGTGAAGTGGGACTCCAAAAGAGGACCTGAGTACACATGGGAGCTTGAATCAGAAATGAAAAAGAAATATCCACACTTGTTCCAGTAGATCTCGAGGACGAGCTCTAAAACAAGGTGGGGAGGATATAACAACCCTAACGTAAACCAACACCCTCATAAAAATTTTTTCCGACACCTTATTATATTAAAATGTCCCAATATGTCTTTAATTACACCCCGTATGTAAAAACCGAGCCCAAAATAGATCATAACATTAAAAATAAATTAAAAACAAATTTATTCAAGTTGAGGCGGGCCGCGTAGGACCTCACCTCAACTTTACGCGGGCCGCGACAGCTTGATGATCAGGCGAGCCCCGGTGCAGCCACATATCAACATCGTGGTGAGTCTACAAGCTGACCCAGCTAAGCTACGCTGTTGTCAGCGTTGACGCGGGCCGCGTAAGCCAAGGCTTACCTTTACGCGGGCCGCGAGAAACCTCGATTACAGCCCTATATAAGAGGGCAACGTGCTTTCAGTCTGCTCGTTCAATTTTCTTTTCTCGATCTAAATTTCTGAATAGTAGAAGTTATAGCCGGGTATTATACCCCCTAAATAGCGAGGTTCTGCTCCGTTGTAAGTATTATAACCCCTGGATACGTATTGGATACTCTGCCCGATTGATCTAGGGTTCCG
The DNA here is from genome assembly GCF_002127325.2 of Helianthus annuus. Lineage (NCBI taxonomy): Eukaryota > Viridiplantae > Streptophyta > Magnoliopsida > Asterales > Asteraceae > Helianthus > Helianthus annuus. The sequence continues at coordinate 58,992,878 of NC_035447.2, read as the reverse complement.
TAACGGCTGTCGTGGTTCTGCCCGACGTAGTCGTTGGAATGTCGTCTCGGGGAGGGTATTACTAATGTTAAAATGGATTATTATACTAACACACGTGCATTTGTGTAATTTATAGATTATTGCCAGGAAATCATTACTGCAAACCCTAAAACAGCAATGTGAGTAATCTCCTTTTTGTAAACAGTTTTTACAAAACCTTAACTATTTTACAATGCAATTTAGCAGTGATTGAGTCTTTGTAATTCTACGATTACTGCCGGTATCTTGGGGTTTTGTATACAAAATGTGAGTAACGTTACCATTGGACGAAGAGTTAGCCAATGTGTAATATGACCCACAAGTCAGGATTGACAATACTGAATGAGTAATTGGGTAGATATAAACATTGTAATCGCCCTCAATACTGTTTAAATTAAATTAATATTTCTTGATTAAACTGGGATTCACTCACCAGTATTTTCCACTGACAAAATGTTTTAAAAACGCGTTTCAGGTAACACAATGTGAAAGCCAATTAGAAGCCAGCTGGACAGCACTGAAGGCTTGGAATAGTGGCTATAAAAGTTTCCTAAATAAAAGAAAGCCTTTATTTCAATAAAGTGGGATTTATCCCTGTAAATTAGTTTGTAATGAAAACTTGGGTTTTACACATGCGTTTAATATTATAAAATGTGGTGGTTTACTCTGATTTAATATTTCCTAACTACGGTCTTGATGAAAATTTCCGCTGCCAAATTTCTTAATAACATGATACCACCGAAACTGGTTCGCGACCGCCGTTCCCGGGATTTAGGGATCGGGGGCTGTGACACCACAAGACATACCTTTTTGTTCCACCATTGTTATTTGACATAAATGCACCCAACAATGAAAGGATTTCAAATCAACCTACAACAGTTTCACACATACAACATTTCAAAATATTTATACCCAAAGATCGGACGTGACTCGTGGATACATCACTTTCTATAGAAGAAAATAAAAGAAGAAAGAAAAGGGTTGTACCTCATATGTTAAGGTACTTCCAAGAAAAGTCAGAAGAGTTAGGCTGACGAAGTGTTACATTTGAAATTGCACCGATTTCAATTTAGATTTTCAGTACCCTTGGCTAAATATTGAACATATTTCATGTAAATCTGAACCAAATGTCACAAAATGTCAAGGTATTGTAAAAGTTCGCAAAATATACTATCACGATACATATAAAACAAAAAGAGACAATCCTTTAAATATCTATAAGTACTTCTAGTTTGACCATTTTGAGATGAGACAGAAACTAAATCTATATATAGAACCAAATGGTGTTTACTACTTATATAATGAAAAATATAATGCAGGTAAGCATTGTTCATATGTACCCACTTGTTAATCAAGATTTGTTAAATATGATTTTTTTTTCTTTTTCTTAAGCACCTAGCAAATTCTCTATTCAAAACCATCCTTAAATCATAACTAACCATATTAAAGTAGGACTGACTAACCTTCCATTCTTAGACTCAAAAAAATCTTGGTTTCAACTACAACAAAGAACATCATTTGAAATATAAGAGATCTCTTCCAACATAAAGTTAGAATGTAAATAACTGAAAGAAAATATTGATTGTGTAAAGCCTTAGGCAATTCTACATCAATAGAATGAAATTACCTCCCAACCCCATGATCCTTTTAATTTTTAGAAACTGAATTCACACTCTCAGCAAGTCATCTCATCAGAGCAGCAATCACCAGCATATTACCAACTCCGTTGCCGAAGAATACTCTATGCAATGTTGACATGTAAAACCAAATCCATTTGACTTTTTGAGTCAAACTTTAGATTAAAGTGTCAAAATTTCATGGATTCCTATTTAAATTTTATGTTTTTTTTTCCTAGAGGTCAATTTTTTAAGTTAAGTTCTCTACAATAGACGTCTTTTTTGAAATTCAAAGAACTATCATCAGTTATAAAACCGAAGATTAACTTATACCTGAAAACACCATTGCTCCATTGTTCAAGCATATCGCCAAAATTTACCACAAACGCTCTAAAACGTGCATATAAGCAATTGAATTTAAGCGATCCAAGATGTAAGAGCACCTTGTCCATCATCTTCTATGGTGTAAAGATTCAACCGCCTACCCTTTTAAAGGTTTGACATATTCCCACACTTGAGGCTTCGCGTCTTTGTCCTTGGATATGTATAAAATCACCAAAATCATTTAAAAATATTTGAAATGAAAAAAAAAATATGCATAGTAAGTAATATCAAGTTTGCATATTTGAAGTCCAGAAACACTATTGATTGCGAAGAGAGTAACCAAACCATAATCAGAGTGTGTACCAGCTCCATATATACTCCGTTTGTAGAGTCAGATGCAAAAACCAACTTTCTATCTAATATCATTAGATGTTAAAATATTGTAGCCATACTAAATACACAAGCTGTATTTAAAACTAAGTGAAAAGGCTAATTAGCTGTCAAATATGTGGAATGTTTACTTAATTTTCAAAATAATAATATTAACATTAGCATATATAGTAGAAAACAAACCTGGCTTGTTGCAGCAGTATAATATTTCTCTTTAAACCTCAACGCAAAATCCTTAAGCTCATGTAGCTTCTCTGGTCCAGAAAACTGAGGTTGCTTCTTCAAGTTATCTCAATCAATCAAAACACAACAAATCAACTCAGATTCACACCTAATAATGAAACTAAAAATCAGAAAACGTCACTTACGTCCTTTGATGAACAAATTATGGTACCAGTAGTCAAAAATCGAAAATAAAACAGTTCTCGATGATCATACAGCCTGAAAACCGAACAAATGAAGTAGCAGAATCAATTAATTGAATCGGATTGATAACGGATGAAGGATATACATACATATACTCAAAATCGGCTAGAAATCCCATTGCCCGATCTAACCAACAAAATCGGCTAGAAATCAAGACAAAATTGCACAAATTTGAGCTTGAAGCCCTAGAAATCATCAAAGGTAGCAGTTAACCCATATAAACTTAACAATTTACGGTGAAATCGAGCAATAAAACCAGATCAATGGCGAAGAAACTTACGGTGGAAATAACAACTCCAGATCGCTCAAGCTGAAACCATATTTTGAATGAAGAGTGTAGAACTTTATAGCGATGAAAGAGAAAGAAGGCAGTGGGTTTGAATTTTGAAATCAGAGAGAGACCAGCGTGTAAAAGAATCAGGGTTTAATTGGGGAGAAGGTTTGGCCCAATGAATATGTTGTAGAGATATTAATTATTTTTTATTTTCTTAATTAAGATAAAATCGTTTTATTGGTTAACTTATGTATGTATGTGTGCATGTATGTGGTCCTGTATGTGTTTTAGAAAAAAGATGACATAATTTTTTAAAGAATTGACATCACCCTTTTTAAAATACCTGCCTATGATTGGGGGAGGGCTGCCTGATGACATCAGCCTTAATCCCCATTTATTAGATAAAATGATTTTTCTTTTTTTTAAACATCTATTTCTTTTACCTTTTTTTAATAATTGTTTTTTTCTTTTTTTAACATATATTAATTTATCGATTAATTTGATACTTCTTTAATAAGTTACGTTTATACTTTTTTTTCTAAAAACTTAAGTACGTAGTTGTGCTTAATTTCTTTCACTGACATTCTGTTATAAGTTTTGTTAAAACGAGGTTATACTCAAAATAAAGTATTTATTTGGTATCCCGATAATAAACTAAATCGTTCTAATGGTTTGACTTTCTAAACAACATGCTTTATTTTCAAATCACATTTGTTTTACATTATCATTTGTTCGGTTTCACCGCAACGCGTGATATAAAAAAACTAGTTTTATTTAATTTCATTATAAAAAAATAGAAAATTTGTTTTGGTCACCTCCAATATGAGCTATTTTGTGAATGAGAGTCCCTCTTCTGTTTCCCCCAATTGTTTTCAAAACAAACCCTAGATCGATAGGCTTCATCAAAATGACGTAGTAAAGATTGTAGTTTGTCCAAAATGACTATAAAAAAATTGATTCATACCTTACTAAGCTTGTATGCTTCAATTCAACATCTCAGTGCCTTGATTAATTCGTCTAACAAGTGTGAAAAGTTTGAAAAAAATGTGACTTAAACGATTGATTGACGGGCTATTTATAGCCATATGAGATGGATAAGATCGTTCTGATGTTCCAACACGTATTAAGCATGAGATGGATCAAAACCGAATGAGTATTGGAATGTTTTTATGTGTTTCGGAGTTAAGTTATAGACCAGCCTTGTCACAGCTCTGAAATGAACCGTTTCAGGTTGCCATGTTTTTCCAAGTGGTCGAGTTTGGACAAAATGTCTAAATTTTCATTTTTAGTCCTTCAATTTCCATAGACACCTCAATTAACCCTTGTATTTACACAATATGACCCTTTTTACCATGAAGCTATACTTTTACATAATTACACTTAAGTCCCTTAATATTATATTTGACTAAGTTAGAATCTAAGCCCCTCAACTTTTTAAAATGCTATCATTCAAGGTCAATCACTTCCTACTAATTTCTTCCATCTTTTCTTTTTTATTTTCCCCTAAATTCTTCTTCTTTGATGACAGAAGTCAACCCTACAACCTTCGCACCATTAAAGAGTTTAATTAGAGATTTCAAGTCGAATAGCAAGCATCATTAAGTAGTCAATCCTTTTGAATTTTGTTATTTTATAACCTAAATTACTTACACCTTATGGTTTGTGTTAATCTAATTTCGTTTTGTTTGAGTTATTTGCAGATGTTGTTTAAAGCCCCTAGGGGTTTTATTACGCCACGTCAGATCCTCATCAGCGCCATATCACATCGGGGGCTTTAAAACCCCTACCTTTAACTTGCATGCAATAATTTAAATGCCCCATCATCATTACCTAATTATTATGTTTTTTGTATTTTTTAATTTATATGCCAATTTTATTTAAAACAAAATAAAAAACATAATTTCAATAAATAAATAAAACATTGCAAAGTACTTAAAAAATAAAAAAAAACTACAAAGTTACTTAAAAATAACCTACTTGAAAATAAAAAAACTACATATATTTGGCTCGGATTTTTGCCTTACGAGCCTCTAAAAGGACTCAGTCCTCCTCCGGTAGGCTGGAAAAGTCTTTCTCGAGAAACTTCATATCATTCTGGATTTGTTTCTCCATTCTAAGTTCATGCTCCTTTTCCATGATCGAGAGAAGCCGGTTGAGTCTATAATCGAACTCGTCCAACCTTGATGGGCCATCCGATGGCGTTGAAGTAGACGTGTCTCGTGCTCGTGCAGCTGCCTTACTTCTATGCCTACCCTTCGATCGTGCCTTACTTCTCGTGCCCGGGTACGTTTTGGGTTTCGGGTACGTTTTGGGTTTGGGGAAAAAATGGCGGTGGGGAATAGTATCCAAAAAAACCGGGAATCGGTGGCGTTGTCGGATGAGGGGAGGTTGGGGTGGTAGCTGGCATTGGATAATACCCAACCTCACCCGTTCGCGGGTCTCTTCGGTATTGTTCTTCTTGCTTGTTTGCTAAATTAGCCCAAAACGGATTGTTGGGTTCACACGGGTTTTGATTGTTGGAAAACATTGTGTGAATAGGATAAAGTTTGTAAAGTTTTTAGATGGATAATAGATTGAGAATGGATGAATATTTGAGTAAAGGGGAAATTAAAAATTAGAACTTAATTTTTTATTATATATATTCGACCATTTGGCAACGGTCATATTTGACCAAATACCTCGATCAACCCGCGAAGCATGAATACCGCCCCCTCCCTTTGACGGACAGAGGATGGGTTGCCACTCTAAGGAAATGGTTTAACATGTCTGCAGTTGTTGACGTTATAACGTTTAAAAACTTATTGTTTTAGAAAGTGTTGCAGTTTCCATAATTGGGATAGAACTTTGTTCTTCTACTTTGATTTTAAACAAGCCACAACCAATTTTTTTTTTTTTTTTAAACACCCAAAGCTAAAGGTACAACTCATCCGAGCTCAAAATAGTTGCTAATTTATAATTTATAATATATAATATATAATTAGGTTTTAACATTTTGTGTATATTTAGCGAACCGGCATCATGAACTATGTCATTGATATAGCTAGACATGTGTTACTATTGTTTTAGACGTCGTATATGTATATTGGAATGCTAAATGCAATTTAATATGTGGAGCTTTGAAATCAAGATTTATTCGCGATGTAAGAGTAAAGTTTGGAACAAAATTTTGTAATTTACAACTGTAGATTTTATTGTTTGTAAATCCGGCCCTCGCACGACTAATAATGCATGTTTTACCCCCTATGAGTTGCCCATCTAGGCACTCACATATTTGTTTCTGGTTTCCCCGGTGGAAACTTCTAAGGAAGTCACTCATCCTATTACTACCCCACTTGACTTAATTGTGGAGTTTTCATGTGCTCCACAACCAACTAAGCCCATAACGCATTGGTGATTTAAGAGGCATGACATGTCTTATAAAACAAGAATCTATCATGCCCACGACCGATGTGAGATTTTCCTAGATTGTTACATTAGTCCATGTTAATATTCTCAGTAGTCATATCGTTTCAATCCCCCCCCCCCCCCAAGGAACTCATCGTCCTCCTCGATGAGGTTTGCCCCACCATCCCGAACTACACAGGAGTGGCTCTAATACCATTTGTAAAATCCAGCCTCTCTTACCATCAATATTGTCTACAGTTTTTGCCTGTTCCTAGCGCTTGCTAGGGGTGTGTTTTATGAAAGTTGTCGTTCAAGAAAAAATTGTATGTCTCTAAAACCACTTTTATTCATTTCTTTTATCATAGAAGTTGAAACCATCTTTAACTGTTTCTTCTGGCACTTTGGGTTTCTACTTGCAATGGATTTTCTTTTTTACTTGGAAGTTGCTAGGATTATTTTATTAGTTATGGCGTTATAATTGGTGTTTCTTTAATCTTCAACCACTTCAAAGTTGTTATTGCTTTAAATTAATTTTGGTGTTATAATTGGTGTTTCTTTTATACTTGGAAGTTGCTAGTATCCCTTTATCAATATCTAATCACTACTAGAAAACTGGTACTATCAAAATTTCCTACACATTTCTTATGAACGAAAATGCCGACACTTTTCCCACTAAATTCCAACGAACAAGAAAGGGTCTTAGTTTTATAACAAAAAAGCCCAAAAAAGCCACAAATTGTTATGCGTAGGAAAAGTGTCAGAAATTTCCCACAGAATTCGTTTTCATTTTAACTATTAGTCAGAAATTCGTAGGAATCGGTATGCGTAAGAAATGTGTCGGAAATTTTCATTGAAATTCCGACGGAATTCGTTTTTATTTTAACGATTAGTAGAAAATGTGTAGGAATCCAATTAATCGTAAAAAAAAATATTGTAATAAACAAAATTAATGATATTAAAATATAAATTTTATTATTTAATAAAAATATATGTTATTTCTAAATTGATTCCGTAGGATTTGTGTTGGAAATTCCGACATATTCCGGTTAGACCTGGCAAATGGGTCGGGTTGGGTTGGATCAAACAAATATAAAGATATTCTACTATGAAGATGCAGCATCAGACTAATGAAAATAATGTGTATCAAGTTTAAATATGATTATAATAAAACTTAGCAGACTTAAAGTATCAAACAATCAAAAAAAAAGTTTTATAATGATAAATCTATACAACTGTTTAACTAATTTGAAGATGCAGTTGGTCAAATTAAGTATGCAGAGCGTTGATCACTAGATTATTAATCAAAAAGCTTTTGGCCAATGACTGCCGTACCATACTATATAATGTTATCCACCTAATACTCCGACACTTGTGATATTTTAATTAACATTAATCCAATTCCACAGCAGCCATAGGGGTCGGGTTGGGTCGAGTCGGGTCATGGGTCATGGGTCAAGATGGGTTCGGGTCAAAACGGGTTCGGTTCGAAATGGGTCAATTAAAATAAGGGTTGTTTTGGTTTGGGTTGAAACGGGTCCGGGTCAGAACAGGTTTCAGGTCGGGTCGGGTCGGTTTGGTTAAAAAATGCTTTTTAAAAAAAAAACTCAGAGATTGTACATCAAGTGGATCCATCTTCACCACTTCATAATATCATTGGGTACATAGTTATTTTTAACTAGTAGCTACAATCCTGGATCAAGTCGAGGAAACGCTCTCTTACGACAATAGTTCAGATCACGGGCCGAAGACCCAACTCGAAAAGCCAGTATAACCTTGTCTTCTTCTCCATTGCCAGCTGGCAGTAATGCAACCACCCCTGTTGCTGCTGCTGCTTCTTCAATCCTTACAGGTAATGCACTTTTAAAGATAGAAAACAATTTGATACTGATATGTTATCTTGGATACTAATTTTAAGTTGTTAAAACTCTACATGCTATATTAAAGAATTGCACCGAAGCTGTAAAGGATTCGCGCGTGCTGGATTTTGAAAGAGCAGCGATTAGCATTCATTAGTGAATAATGGCGATTTTGTAATTTAAATGTGCTTCGAATTTATATTATTTGTTTTTGTTAAATTTATGTTCCGAATCATATTTATCATCATGCATTTTTCAGCAGCAAAAAGAAAGTATTTTTTGTATTTATTTTTTAAATGTATCCGTAGGAAACATGTAGGAAAAAGAATAAACAGGTTTCGTCACATTCCGTTGGAATTGTGTTGAAAACAAAGATAAATTCGTAGGAAATGTGTGGGAACTAATAATACATTCTGTTGGAATTGTGTAGGAAAAAAACTAATTTTGTAGAAATTGTGTAGGAATCAAGAACACATTTCGTTGAAACTGTGTAGGAAAAAAATATTTCCGTAAGAACTATGTAGGAAAAACGAATACATTACGTTGATATTGTGTAGGAAGAAAAAAAGATTAAGGTAGTTACCCCTTTTGAAGTTATAGTGCAAGTATAATGTAGTACATGACAGAATACTAAACTTGTGGAATCTCATTGTTGTTCAAGAAAATAAATAGCAGTTTTTAGGTTCAGTCCATATTTTTTAAATTCCTCATATAACATCTGATCTTGATCTATATTGATCTTGTCTCTTGAAATCTACTAGGTCTAGAGTCTAAGGGGATGTTTTTTTTTTTTTTTTTGTGAAACATCTTCAGAACCTCTTATGTCTGCTCCACGCAGACCACGCTTAGACGTTTAAGTCTGCAATGTGTTTGTTTTCTCGAAGACCATTTATTAAAAAAGGTCTGCGTAACCTCTTTTTGGTGCAGACATAGATCAAGGTCTTCTTAGGTACGCAAACTCTCTTCTCCTCCATAAAACCCTAGCACCTCTCCACCCTTCTCCTCCACCCAATCTTCTCAACTGCCACCACCCACCGTCCGCCACCCTCTCGTCACCCTCCCACCTAAAAGTCGTCAATATGCATTTTCACCTTCCTCTTCACCAAACCCTAACAACCACCCTATCTTCTCAAATCAAACCCTAACAATCAAACAGTTCCTCATTTTCACCTTCATCTTCACCAAACCTCACTTTCTCTCTCTAAATATTACCCGTTCCTTCATGGCAGTTCTCCTTGATTCCACACCACCAGCGCCTCCCGCCGCTTCTTCTCTCGCTCCTGGCTTAAGATTTCACCCCACCGATGAAGAACTCGTTCGATATTATCTCTGCCATAAGATTTGCATAAACCCGTTCCGATTTGACGCTATTTCGAATGTTGATGTCTACAAAGTTGAGCCCTGGGATCTTCCAGGTCAGTTCGGTTGTTTTTGTGTCAATTGTGTGAGTTATGTGGTTTTAGATATTTTAGATTTTGGTGCTAGTTTTCAGATTGTGGTGTTAATTTGCTGAATTTTGGTGTTAATTTTCAGAATTGTGGTGTTAATTTTGGTGTTACTCATGCCTGTTATGTTGTTTGATTATGATATTCATTGTGATAAAATGGTAATTAGAATTCGTATGATGTTCAGCAGCTTGCAGAAGTTAAAAAATAAACAGTCTTCTTCTAGTAGACTGAAGAGGTTTTGCCCACCTCTTCTGCTACAGATGTCTGCAGATGTGGTACACAGGCTACAGACATTTTACCTCTGAAAAAACAAACACCTAGTTGTTTGTGCATTTTAATGTCTAGTTCTATATGGTAAGTGCAAGATCCCTAATTTGTTCTAATTTTTTATATAGTTAGACTGCTGTGATTTAAGGTAAATTCTTTCATTTACCTGGGCGTCAGTTAAAAGAATAAACAAGTGGTTCCACACTTACACACGAAGATAAAACTTGAAACTTGAGGTGAGTGGTTCTACACTACCAAGAAAAAACTTGAAACTTTGCTCTTCTTGAATAATGATGATCTGTTTACATATTTGAGTAAGTAATTCTTTTGAAGCAAGGGTGTATTACCACATGTATTAAAGATTATTAATGTATTCAGGTAATGATCTAATTAATATATGGGAGATGTAAGTATTGTTAAGATGGTGTAGGAATTGTTTTGCATGGTTATGTTGATGATGGGTTTGTTATGCTAGCAAGTATATGTTGTATCGACAAACAATATTTTTGTTAACTTTAAAATATTTGTTAGTATATTTATTGACTTATGATTATAAAATTGATTGTTTTGGTGTATATATATTTTACTATGAAAGGGATTTGTTTTGGTTATGATGTCTCCATGGAAAACTAGTAATTCTACAAAATAATAATAATAAAATATTTTTTAAAGCTAAAACCATGACCAGCATAAATGAATGTTGTAAATGTTTATCATAAACGCATGTTATAAATGTGCGTCATAAAAATACGACACACAAATTGTTAAAATACTAGTATAATTCTAGTATAAATGTGCCCTTTGTTTATAAACTTTATATAAGTTTTTTTGTTCCTTAACCATTTCTTTTTATCCTTGTTTGTGAGGTTGGGCTCCCCTTGTCTTGGGCTCGTTCCTGCTGGGCTTCCTTCACTTGGGCTTGTAGCCGTTAAGGACAGCTGGTGTCACGCTGTAGTGCTTAGGGTTCTAGCCCATATATTAGGCAGAAGGTTCCAGGCTTTCATCATTGGAGCATTTCATCCTTTCCTGCTCATCATTCACTACTCTCTCAAGATACCCTATCCTCACAAGTTAATTCGTGAGTCTAGGGTTGTTTACCCTCTCTTGTATTAGATCATCCGGCTGGAGATCTCTGTTCATTGTTTGGTTGTGAATCTGTACCGACTGATTCGTTCTGTTTCTTGTATTTGATTCATCACAATAAAAGTGTTTGATTATCAAGTTGTGACATGGTATCAGAGCCCCAAGGTTGATTTAGGGCTCTGGTTCTTCTTCCGTTGCGGTACAAAGCTCCGGCTGACCTTCTCCTGTCCGTCTAGGGTTTTCGTTGTTTACGGCGTTCTGTACTCGGATCCCTGTTTCCGGAGTGATTCTGCTCAGAGGAGGCGGTGTAGATCTGGGAGTGTGAAACCCTAATTTTTAGGTTTTTGATGCTTGTGGTTTGTTGCTGTGACGAAGCTTCTTCTGAAACCCTAATCTGTGGCTCTCATCTGTTTGGTAAAGAAGAACCTCGTTGGTCTCTTTTAAGAGCAAACCAACAGGCTTTGTGGTTTTTTTCCGGGCTCTCTGGTCAGTGTGTGCAACCCTAAGTGAAGGTTGCAGACCTGATCTCGTTGACGTGCACCCACTGTGAGATCGTTCCTTCTCTTTCTCTTTACTTTCTGTTGCATCATTATGTTTGTGTCTAGGCATTCTTGATACCGGGTAGGTATAAACCGGTTTGATTATTGGGACACAGAGAGGGTTCACTCTGTTGCATTTGTGTCTGGTTCGGTCTGTTGTGTTGTGTTGTGGCTCCCTGGTCATTGTCTGCGGAGGCACCTTTGAGTGATGAACCTCTGATCGGACCTCTGTCCAGGTTTCGCCAGTGTCCGTCTGATTGACTTGCTTTATTTGTTCTGATCATTTTATCTGTTCTCTTATCTGACCTGTGCTTATCTTGTGTGATCTATTTTCTGCTTTTCTGTTCTGTCATTATGCCTGATAAAACTGAATCATCTGTGACATTGGTTAGCAAGTTAGATGCTAGTGACCCTCTATATCTTCATGCTAGTGATTCAAGTGGACTTACAATTGTTAGCATAAAACTGAAAGGAACTGAAAATTATGTGGTGTGGTCTAATGCTATGAAACTTGCTCTAATGGCTAAAAACAAACTAGGCTTCATTGATGGAACTTGTAGTAAATCTAAAGACGATGATGTTCTTGCTAGTCAGTGGGATCGATGTAACTCTATTGTGCTTACTTGGATTCTGAACTCTGTTTCTGATGAATTATATGTTGGCCAAGTCTATTCTAAGCTTGCCTCAGAAGTGTGGGATGATTTAAACGATACTTATGATAAAGTTGATGGGTCTATTGTGTTTAGCTTATATCAAAAAATCAACTCTGTTAGTCAAAATGGATCTAGTGTATCTGAGTATTACCACAAAATTAACACTATGTGGAAACAGTTTGATGCGATGCTTCAACTGCCTTCCTGCACCTGCAATGCTTCTGCTAAATTCAATGAATTCAGTCAATTAATCAAACTTATGTAATTTTTAATGGGGTTAGATGACATTTATCAACCTGTTAGAACCAATCTGTTAACAAGGGACCCTTTACCAACTATCAAAACTGCCTTTTCTATCATCTCTAGAGAGGAATCTCATAGAGGGTCCAACAATGTTTCTAAGGTTCCCAATGTAGGATTTGCGGCTAAATCTAACAATTTCAATGATAACAAGAAAAAATTCAATAAAGGTCCCAACCCAAATCTAAAATGTTCTCATTGCAACAAGATTGGACATACAGTTGATAAATTTTTTGAACTGAATGGTTATCCTCCAAACTATAGATCAAAACCTACTCAAAGCAGCTCTCAGTGGGGTAGGTCAAACAATGCTGCTAGTAGTGGTTCTGGTCCTTCTTTGAATAATACCGTGAATGATAAAAATTCTAGCTCTTTGAACTCCCTGACTGCTGATCAATTTTCTAAGTTGCTAGGTTTGCTAAATGAGAATAAAACTGATGACTCAAATAAGTCAAATGTTGGAGGTAAATGCTTTAATTCCTTCTCTGAATATAAAAATATTTTCTGTTTTAACTCGAAACTTTTCTCTTCTCAAAAGCAAAACTGGATTATTGATTCTGGTGCAAACCAGCACATGGTTATGTCCAGTGATAATATGTTTAATCTGGTTAATGTGTCTGAATATAATATTACTGTTAAACATCCCAATGGTACCGATGCAAAAGTCACTCAGATTGGGTGTTTTAGACTTTCTGACTCTGTCATTCTAAAAGATGTGTTTGTTGTTCTTGAATATTGTGTGAACCTTATCTCTGTGTATAAGCTAGCTAAAGACAATAAGCTTAAGGTTGTGTTTGATGAAAACTCTTGCTATATTCAGGATTCGTGCTTAAAGAAAACCCTGGTGACTGGTAGGCAAACTAAGGGTTTATATTTCTGTGGTAACTCTCTAAGTTCTAGTTTTTCTTGTCTAAGTATGGCTGAAAAAGCAAAGCTCTGGCATTCCAGGCTGGGTCACCCAGCTGAACAAGTGTTAAAGGTTTTTAGCTTAAAACTGAGTCCATTTCTAATCCATGTGATATATGTCACAAGGCCAAACAGCATAGGTCACCCTTCCCTCTCAGTGACCATCAATCGACTAAGGTTGGGGACCTTATTCACTTAGATGTTTGGGGTCCCTACAAGGTCACTAGTGTGGAAGGATACAAATAATTTCTTACTATTGTGGATGATTTCAGCAGATCTGTTTGGGTCTATCTGATGAAATCTAAGTCAGAAGTTTTTGAAAATATAGAAAGTTTTTACAATCTTGTTAAAACTTAGTTTGAAGTCAATATAAAAATGTTTAGGAGTGATAAAGGATCTGAGTTCACCAATTCTCAAATGACTTCTTTTGTTAAACTAAAGGGTATCATTCATCAAACCTCTTGCACCTATACTCCACAACAAAATAGTATTGTGGAGAGAAAACACAGACACCTGTTGAATATTGCTAGAGATTTGCTATTTCAATCCAATGTTCCTCTTAGGTTCTGGTCTGAATGTGTTCTGACAGCATCTTACTTAATTAACAGGCTTCCTTCTTCTGTGTTAGATGGCTGTTCTCCTTATGAAAAATTGTTTGGTTTCAAACCTTCTCTTGATCACTTGAAAACCTTTGGTTGTCTTTGTTACTTCACTGTTTTAAACAATCCTGATAAACTTGAAGAAAGAGCTGAAAAATGTGTTTTTATGGGATACTCTAATCTTAAAAAGGGATATAAGGTGTGGAGTCTAGAACAGAAAAAATTCATTTTCTCCAGAGATGTTAGTTTCCATGAAACCACATTTCCTTTCAAAAATGAATCTCATGCTATTCTAGAAGGTCCAAATAACTTAAACCAATTAAATTTTTTTGACAACTATGAATTTTCAAGTGACCTAAATCCCAATGATGAAGAGAAGGTCCCCACTGACTCACCTACCCTGACACAGCAACACAATGATGAGGTTGAATCACCTATTGATAGTGATACTCAGCAATCATCAGGGACTGATGGTTCATCTGAGAGTAATGAGTCCCTAAGGGATGAAACTGGTCCTGTGAGGGCTGAGCCTAGTAGTGTTAATGACGAGTCAAACCTTCCTGAGGGTACCATCCCTACTAGAAGGTCCTCTAGATCCTCAACTGCCCCAAAAAGATTTGAGGACTTTATTGTTGGAATTGCTAGATATAACTATGATAAGTATGTTGATTATTCTAGTTTGCCAAAAGAAAATGTGTGCTTCGCTGCTAATATTAATAAACTGGTTGAGCCTTATACTTATAAAGATGCTATTAAAGATAAACGGTGGGTAGACGCTATGAATGATGAATTGTCTGCTTTGTATAGGAATAACACGTGGGATATCGTTGACTTACCTAAAGGAAAAAAACCTATTGGGTGTAAATGGGTCTTTAAAGTAAAATACAAGTCAACAGGTGAAATTGATAGGTTTAAGGCTAGACTTGTTGCGAAGGGATTTAATCAACGGGAGGGAATAGATTTTGTGGAAACATTTTCTCCCGTTGTTAAAATGGTTACTGTAAGGTGTGTTATTAGTATGTCTTTTCAGAATAACTGGCCGTTATATAAACTTGACGTGAACAATGCTTTTCTATATGGCAACCTTAGAGAAGAAGTCTATATGTCGTTACCTGATGGTTTAAGTGTTGAAAATCAAGGTAAAGTGTACGGTCTGAAACAAGCTCCACGTATGTGGAATGAAAGACTGGTTCAGGTGCTGGTTAAAATTGGTTTTAATCAGTCCAAATGTGATCATTCCCTGTTTATTAAGTCTGCTAATTCTGTGCTTATCGTTCTTCTTGTTTATGTTGACGATATTGTGTTAACAGGAAACAATGAAGATGAAATAAATAAGGTTAAACATCTTTTGAAAACTGAATTTTTAATAAAGGATCTCGGTTTATTAAAATTTTTTCTAGGAATTGAAGTGATAAAAACTGTTGATGGTGTGTGTCTTGCTCAAAGAAAATATTGTATGGATCTTTTAAATGAATATGGGATGAGTGGAAGCAAACCCTCTAGCTGTCCCATAGAACAAAATCACGTTTTGACTAACCTAACGAAGAAAGAGTCACAGATTGTTGATGTAACTCAATACCAAAAACTGATAGGTAAACTCATTTACCTATCTCACACCAGACCTGATATTGCCTACTCTGTGCATTATTTATCCCAATTCATGCATAAGCCTACAGAGGCTCATACTCAAATTGCTTTCAAGGTACTACGATACCTTAAAGGTGCTCCTGGCACTGGGATTATGTTTAAAAAGAGTCATGCTTTTCAGTTAACTGCCTTTGCAGACTCAGACTAGGCTAAATGTGTGGACAACCGAAGATCTGTTACTGGTTTTTGCATATTCCTTGGTGAATCTTTGATATCATGGAAAAGCAAAAAACAAAGCGTTGTTACCGAGGCTGAATACAGGTCCATGTGCAGTGCCACATGCGAAGTGTTGTGGCTTCTAAATGTTTTGAGAGAACTCCAAGTTGACGTGAATATCCCAGTTCTGTTAAAGTGTGATAACACTGCAGCCCTGTCTATTACTGCCAATCCTGTCTTTCACGACACAACCAAACATTTCGAAGTTGACTTGTTCTTTTTAAGGGAGAAAATTGCCTCAGTTTTGATCAAAACACATGGGGTTAAAACTGAACAACAGCTGGCTGATATATTCACCAAAGGCTTGCTGCCAAAGGCCCATTCTGACATGTGTAAGTCTTTAGGCCTCTCCAACTTTTTTGCACATTTACACTGAGGGGGGTGTTAAAATACTAGTATAATTCCAGTATAAATGTGCCCTTTATTTATAAACTTTATATAAGTTTTTTTGTTCCTTAACCATTTCTTTTTATCCTTGTTTGTGAGGTTGGGCTCCCCTTGTCTTGGGCTCGTTCCTGCTGGGCTTCCTTCACTTGGGCTTGTAGCCGTTAAAGACAGCTGGTGTCACGCTGTAGTGCTTAGGGTTCTAGCCCATATATTAGGCAGAAGGTTCCAGGCTTTCATCATTGGAGCATTTCATCCTTTCCTGCTCATCATTCACTACTCTCTCAAGATACCCTATCCTCACAAGTTAATTCGTGAGTCTAGGGTTTTTTACCCTCTCTGGTATTAGATCATCCGGCTGGAGATCTCTGTTCATTGTTTGGTTGTGAATCTGTGCCAACTGATTCGTTCTGTTTCTTGTATTTGATTCATCATAATAAAAGTGTTTGATTATCAAGTTGTGACACAAATACATTTCATCTTCATTTTGGATAGAGGTTTCTTGATGCACTTTTACGTGCCATATATATACTTTTTTATGACACGCAATGCGCATCATTAAAGGGTTTTTTTTTCTAGTTGTGGTTTGAGTGAATTAATGTCATTATCGTCTAACAATAAGTTTAAGAGAACAAATGGACCTTAATATATGAATATATTATCATTTAGCATTTGTTGGTATGAGCCCATGGGCCCAATTTAGGTTTCTAGCTAGGCTTTCTTATAATCTCTATATATTGTAAAACAACCTTAAGTAATCAATATCAAATTAGTATTTCACCCTCTTTCTTGGTATTACAGCCAACCCAAACTCTTTACCATCTACGTCACGCCACACACAAATAACCAAATGCTAGACATCACCGCTTGAGAAAACACCCTAGACAGGACGGCGTGCCACCACTTTTGATCCCTATCCGGCCACCCTTCATTTCCCGTTCAGTTTTCTAATTTCCCATTCTAGATAAAGTCCCAGTTTTGGTTCTAGATTCCAACAACTATTCCTAAATATTTTTTGTCGTCACGCACCACCACATCTTCTGTGTCTAACATCACGTGTCGTGTTTTAGCCATGCATGAAAGGAATTCACTGCTTCATTGGTTGTTACGATTTTCCCACCGCGATTGGAACTTCGAGCTCCACAAATTTGTATGACTACTTCGTTTCGACGACTTTTCAGGTTATGTTTAGTTGTGTTTGTAGTGGTTAGGTCTCTTTATCAATGGATGCCAAGAACAACATATATATTTGATGATGCTACGCACCATCTTGTTGATTCCACTCCTCCATCAAGTCGCTCATTTGTCGGTCCGCTCCCTTGCGAGACTACAGTCCTATATCGTTGGTCATCCCTTAAGTTGCTCCTTTGTTTCGCAGATCAGACTATGGTCCTCTAGCGCCGCTTCCCCATTTAGTCGCTCTCTCTTGCAAGACTACGATCCTCTAGCCACCAACCAAGCCACAACCACTCTTTTGTAGGACTACGGTCCACTGCCGCACAACCTACATCACTTGTAGGACTACGATTTAAAATTATGGATTGTCATTGAAGATTGCAGGATTATGATATTTTGGCAGAAATTTCGACTTACACGCATGGACCCATATTGAAGATCATATTTTTAGGGCTATTATTATTATTATTATTATTATTATTATTATTATTATTATTATTATTATTATTATTATTATTATTATTATTATTATTATTGTTATTATTCTTGTTTTTATGTTTTTTTTCGGTCTGAGCATCTAGTTTCCTTCAAGGTTTATTTATAAGTATAAGCCCACGAGCGCATTTCATGTTTATAGTGTTTCTTATTATCTAAATATTTCGTTCTTTAACTAGTGTTTCTTATTATCTAAATATATCGTTCTTTAACCAATATTTCACCATCTTACGTTTATAAGCCCCCAATGAAAAATCTAATCGTTCTTTAACCAATATTTCACCATCTTACGTTTATAAGCTGTAGGTCCCTCTCGGAGGATGACGAACCTAAACCTTGTTATACAAACTCACTAGCGAGTGCGGAATCCAAGCTAGCAAGCAAACCGGGATGAATCAAGTATAAACACAACACACAATGTTCACCGATTAACACTACTTGTATTAATACGTATGAAAGGTTTCGGTTACAAGCTCAATGTTCACAAATGTGTTTTTGCAAACTCTCTAGTGTGTGTGTGTTTTCTGGACAGAATGCTCTCAAGAACTCTCTCTCTTTCGGTGTGTGCATCAGTCTGTTCTCAACACACTGCATGGGTATTTATACCCAGCCCAACATGTCTGGTCCGAAGGATCCGATAGATGGTCCGAAGGATCATCTTTCGAATACAATGCTTTCGAAGGATCAGCAAGGACCTCGAAGGATGATCTTTCGAGGTCTATCAATCGAAGCATATCTTTCAAGGTGATCGAAGGATCTACATTATCCTTCGATCACTCATCCTTCGAGTCAGACAACTTACATCAAATTAACTAACTGTTGTCCAAGTCAAACCGGAGGATGGTTGACTTGGTCAACTTACAACAATAACAAGGACATTGTTTACATCGTGACCAAATACAGACAAAGTACAGACACAAGTGCACCAACAAACTCCCCCTTGGCTGTAGCTTTGTCTTTATCTTCTATAGTTGTAGACGCGTCTCGAACTTCGATGGTCTTTGGTCTTCGAGTTCTCAAAACTCTGAAGTCCTTTCAAGTCTTCAAAGTCGGAGGATCTTCAAAGTCTTCACGTATTGAAAGCAGAGAGTGTATCAACAAACTACCCGTATCATGTAGGAAGTGTGTTGACAAACTCCCCCTTAACATAAGCTCCCCCTTGAGTTATGCTCGTGAAAAACTTGATCTTTATGAAGTGAGATCCTTGTGGTGTTGATGATGGTCAGCGGCAACTCGATCATCTTCATCCTTTGAGTGCCTTCACGTCGTGTCTTCGTTCCAAAGCTTTGTCATCGACCATGTTCTCCCAGCCTTTAGAATCTGCACATACAAGAAATCTAAACGCGTAATGAGAACAACTGCTTGGAATATAGTTGACATAAACAAATGACACACGTATGACCATGTCACAATCAAACACCGTCCGACAGTTTGAAAGTTTAATAAATTTATCAATTTTAAATTCTAACTTTCAAAATCTGCAAATTTTGACCGTTTATGAAGATTTAGTCAATTCGGTTTTCAGTCGGGTTTCAGGTAACGAAGACTCGAGTTCCAACATCGTACGATCGAAAATAAAGAAGACATAAAATCTTTTTGGCTTTTTGAATTTTTATATTAAAACACGCCTAAAATCTTTTTGGTATTTTTGAAATTAAAATACAACAATTTAAAATCCTTTGAGTGTTATCAAACGACATCACCGCTAATGTCGTGCTGATATGCACCAAACGACGAAACTGTTTAAAAGAAAACAATAAAAGTTAAGCAGTAAATAAATATATACAGACATTCTTTTTGCGAGTTTCGAGGGTAAGAGAATCATATCAGTGTACGGTCATGCCAAAACACTCTTGTTGTTCAGTTAGTTAACATTAAGATAAGCATCCTATAACAATTATCGGTATTGTTGTCCACTTAAGCTCAACTTATCAGATGTAATCATGGCGAGGGGATACGTTAAGGTATGATTTATACTTACCGACCAGTGTTCATCCACGTCACGACACATTCCCGTATCAAGGTATGCACGAGAATTCATCTTACCGGTGAGTATACCGATTATCATCTGTTTGACCGTATAAAATGTGAGATACTCACTTATTTTGATTTGAAAAACAAGCCCTATGTGATATAATCACTTATTGATGAGGAACTTGATTTTCATATGCATGAGGGCACAGGAGCAAGTCCGTGAACAGGTCAGTACTTCCGTACAGCAGAGAGACGAACTTGACACCCGGATAAATGTGATATTTTATCACTTATTTGTTTTGGACATGTGATTGTTTATCACTTATTGAGGTCGAATGCAGTATGTAATATGTACACGTATGTATAGTATCATGGAAGATCTAGACTTGCGTCCCCGTTATTTTTCGGTAAAAGATACAACCATGATACCCAGATGATAAGCAGCATAAAGACCGAATATCTCAGAACCTCGGCAATCTATCAAACGAAATTTCGGTACTAAGACCATATGCCAATGAGTGGTTCCCACCTGGTCTTCAGTCGATTAAGATTTATATCACCCTGCACACTTTAAAATGATTGTGAGCCTACCGATACATCTTATATAGAGCTGCTTATCGTTTTTCATTTAAGGGTTTAAAGAGGTTTGGATAGACCACTGATGTACTATCATTTTCTCTTTTGCTCGCTAGGAAACTCATTTTTGTTTTTCTATTGTTTTTGTGTTTTTGAAATTTTTCGATGTTTTTGGATTTTCCGATTTTTGGATTTACTCCCCCTAAAATCAATAAACTAAGAGAAATTTAAAACACAAAGATATTTACAAAAATGATTTTCCGATGTTGGTTTTACTCTTGCTTGACCTTAATGCCGTTTACCAATAATAAAAAGTCAAATCTTGATTTGTCAAATGCTTTGGTAAATAAGTCGGCACGTTGGTCATCGGTGTGGACCTTAACAACATCGATTAGCCTTTTCTCAAAGCAATCACGTATGAAGTGATATTTGATTTCGATGTGTTTGGTCTTGAGTGCTGCACAGGATTTCTGGTGATATCTAAAGCAGCAGAATTATCAACGTAAATAGGAGTAGTTAGGAATTCAAAACCGTAGTCCCGCATTTGTTGTTGGATCCAAAGAACTTGGGAGCAACAACTTGAGGCAGCAATGTATTCAGCTTCGCATGTTGATGTAGCGACACATGTCTGCTTCTTGCACTGCCATGTGACTAGGCGATTTCCTAAAAACTGACATCCAGCCGTTGTGGATTTACCGTCGATTTTGCATCCGCCAAAATCAGAATCACTGAAAGCGACCAATTCAAAGTTATTATCCCTAGGGTACCACAGACCGGTGTCAGGGTACGCCTTCAAATAACGAAAAATCCTTTTTACAGCTGCAAGATGTGAGGCCTTCGGGTTAACTTGATATCTGGCAAGCAGGCACGTTGGGTACATTATGTCTGGCCTTGATGCTGTGAGGTACATAAGAGATCCGATCATTGCGCGATAGTTTGAGGGGCTAACAGCTTCTCCCTTCAAGTCAGGAGTAATTCCGTGATTTGTTGGCAATGGGGTACCAATGGGCGTTGCATCAGACATCTGGAACCGGCTCAAGATGTCACCAACATATTTAGTCTGATGGATGAATATCCCAGACTCTGTTTGTTGTACGTGTAGGCCCAAGAAGAAGGTCATTTCCCCCATAGCACTCATCTCGAATTTATCCTGCATTATGCGCTCGAAATGCCTACACAAGACATCATTAGTAGAACCAAAAATAATATCATCAACGTATACCTGTACCAGAAGAAGATCTCCATCTTGTTCTTTGATGAAAAGAGTACAGTCGATAAGACCTCTACGAAAACCGTTCTCCAGCAGATAGTGAGATAAGGTTGCATACCAAGCTCGCGGTGCTTGATGAAGACCATATAGAGCTTTGTTGAGCAACCAAACCCGATCGGGATGGATAGGATCTTCAAAACCTGGAGGCTGTTCGACATATACCTCTTCTTCAACCACACCATGTAAAAATGCACTTTTCACGTCCATCTGATAAACCTTGAATCCTTTGAAGGACGCATAGGCTAGAAAGATTCGAATTGCTTCGAGACGTGCAACAGGTGCATACACTTCGTTGTAGTCGATCCCTTCAATCTGACGAAAACCTTGAACGACTAAACGAGCTTTGTTTCGGATAACAACTCCGCGGTCATCCTTTTTGCATTTGAAAACCCAACGGGTACCAATCTTCTTGTATCCAGCAGGTTTCTCTACGAGTTTCCAGACACCCAGCTTCTGGAATTGTTGCAGTTCTTCCTGCATTGCTTCAACCCAAGCGTTATCTTTCAAGGCTTCTTTCCAAGTTCTTGGTTCTTCCTGTGAGACATAACACGCAAAGGACCAATCGTTTTGTTGCCCGGATTCTCGAATAGCTGCATACAAGCCTGCATTGTTGTTGTTTCGCAACATGTTTCTTGTTTGAACGCCACTTTGCACATTTCCAATGATGTTTTGTTGAGGATGGGTATTATGAATCCTTGTTTCTGGATTATCTGGAACTGGAATATTTATACCCAGGTTGTTAAGATTGAGATCAACAACCAAATCAAGGCCTGGAATTGACGAAGAGGATGATGCAGTAGCCTCAGCTGTTCTATGGGCATCCACTGGAGGTGTACCCTCTGAAGTACCATGAACTGCTGTTGTAGGAGCTTCCTGATCTGCATCTAGAAATTCATCATCCTCTGAAGATTCGTTCAATTCGTTTGCATCATGAAAATCCTCATTGTTGAGAGTATTATTGTTCACCGAAGAAGATGGTTCTTGATTAACAAGAATTGGACGAACCACCGGTGAAACTGTTGCATTGTCACTCTCGAAAAACATCCTAGCCGCAGCATTTTCTTCAACGGCTTCAACATTGATCGAATTGAAGAAGTCATCGTACTCAAACATCCAAGGTTGACCCGGATTTTTGACTGGCAAGGTGTGCCTTTGTACTCTGACCTCAGACCATTCCTCGACCCTTTTAGTCTCTAGATTCCAGACTCGTAAGTTAGGGGTGGCATACCCAAGAAAGTATCCATCAATTGCTTTTGCCCCAAACTTTCCATTTGGATCGATGATTGTGCATGGAGCTCCAAACGGTTCTAGATAAGACAAATCTGGTTTCCGTTTTTGAAGAAGCTCAAAGCAGGTCTTGTTGTGCCTTTTGACTGTAAGGACTCTGTTCAATGTATAACATGCAGAGGCCACAGCTTCAGTCAAGAATGGAATGGGTAGCTGCGACTCTACCAACATTGTCCTAGCAGTCTCGATCAATGTGCGGTTCTTACGTTCAGCGACACCATTCTGTTGAGGAGTATAAGCTGCACTAAACTCATGAAGAATACCCTTTGAAGTGCAGAACTCCGTCATGGAATGATTTTTAAATTCAGTACCATTGTCGCTACGTATCCGCCTAACCTTCAACTTATACAAATTCTCAATCTGAATGATCAAGTTTTTGATAATACCAAAGGTTTCACTCTTGTGTGCCATGAACGCTACCCAAGAAAATCTTGAATAATCATCAGTAATCACGAGGCAGTATTGATCACCCCGAATACTCTTGTGCTTGACAGGACCGAACAAATCCATGTGCAAACGTTCAAGAGGAACTGCCACCGTGTTGATCTTCTTTGTAGGGTGCTTCTTTTTTGTTTGCTTTCCTTTCTGGCACGAAACACAGACGTCTTGAAGATGGAAATTTTTGAGGGTAACACCATTCACCAATTCATTTGAAACCAAATGATTCATTTTGCGTAAGTGAATGTGACCCATTCGTCTGTGCCAAGAGATAGTGTCTTTTTCTGTGGCTTTGGAAACGAAACAAGTTGCTTGTGCAGACGTAGTAATAGCTTGGCTCATGTCAAGGACGTACAAATCATTTATCCTTGGAGCCGACAAGAGAATCCATTCTTTTGGAATTTTGAAGCCGGGCTTCAGCACATAACATCCATTAGCATCAAAGTGTACTGAGAACTGCTTGTCACAGATTTGAGAAACACTAAGAAGATTGTGATCAAGTTGTTGCACAAAGTTGATCTTGTCAAAGCTGACAATCCCGTTGGATATCATTCCTTCACCCGTTATATATCCACCTTTATCTCCAGCAAAAGCAACATAACCTCCTCTAATAGATTTGACGTCGTAGAGAAGCTTCATGTCGCCTGTCATGTGCCTGGATGCCCCACTATCAACAATCCAATGACTACTGATAGTTCCTCCTGAAGCACCCTGCACATGAACTCAAATGAATTAGTTGGAGATGGGGACCCAAGCCATTGTGGTCTTGGGTCTTCCATTTTCATCAATGACAATAACTTCTTGTCTTTGATGGTTGGTGAATTGTGATGGTCCCCCTGATTCAGTAACCAATTTTGGTTTCCAGGTCTGTTTTGTTTTACCAGTGTCTTTCTTTAAAATTTTAACTTCTTGATTATTTGAAGTTTTAGAATTGTCTGGTTTTACAGCAACAGATTGTTTTTCAACCACATCAGTTTTAATTGCTTTTTCAATCTTCTTGACCTGTTGGCGTTTCTGTTTCTTCTCCCTTTCTTTTGCAAGGCGGGGATCTTGTTTTACAGAAACAGATCGCTTACGGTCATTGTGGTCACAGGGAACATCAACCTTTTCTTTTTGCTTATGAAGATATGGACAATTTCGAATAATATGTCCAATTGTTCCACATTCAAAACATGATCTTCGTTCAACAAATCCCGAAGTATCATGTGATCGCTTAGCCGATGATGTTGAACTTTGTGAACCCGAGGTACTAGGTTTTGAACTGCTTGGTTCATTCCTTTTCTGTATAATGGCTTTCTTGACAAAATCTAGGTTAGATTTGTTTTCAAAAGTCTCAATTTTATCCGTTCCCGTTGATTTCACAAAGTTAACGTTTTTCTTCTTCTTTTGATTCGGCTTCTTTTGGACTTGAGCCGGTGATTTTCCTTTGGGCTTGGTGTGATTTTGCTGTTTTGGCACTGTTGGTAATTTCTTGTTGCCAAATTGTTTTCGAATTTCAGCCTTTGGAATAGGAGGACACTGTGTAACTGTAACACGTGGTCCTGTCTTTCCCAAAAACTTACTTGTCGAATTTTCAAAGACTTTACAGATTAAGGATTGATTAACATTCTTAATGGGAAAATCTTTGTCTGAGTAGATTTTATCATCACCAACTAGAGTGTACAGCAAATTCACACTCTCCGCCTCTTCTGCAGATGAGGACTCAGTTGCAACAGTCTTAGCGGGTTGTACAGGGGGATCACATAGAATGTGATTCTCGAGAGGTATGTCCTCATTTTTGGCTACCGCATCAGACTTTGCTGGGAAAGTATAATCAGATTCATCATCAGAAGAATCAGCATCCTCAATCACAACTGGAGGATCTTGATTCTGTTCAGCACTTACAAATGTATCTGCTGACACATCTGAATCTGAGGATACTTCCTTTTGGTATCCGAGTCCTGCAGCAAACTCCTTAACATCTAGAGGCACAGAAGGTTCAAATAACACTCTGTCCTCCTCATCTGGCATGGCATCATAATTGTGTCTCACAGGAGGTGGACATTTCTTATATCCCAAGCACGTCATGTCCCTTTTCTCCTTTTGGACATCAATGATGTGATCCAACACATAGCTAGAACTCAAATAGCTATCTAGCTTGAGTTGGATTGCTTCACTTTCCGTTTTTACACACACCATTTCTTTTTGCATTGTCTCAAGACGAGAGATATACAAATTAATGTCCGTTTGTTTTCTGGAAACCATTTTTATCAATTCAGTTTTATCTTTCTTTAATGTCTCAATCATTGACTTAAATTCTTTTTCATGGTTTTCGTAAAACATGTTGGCTTCTGTGCATTTGGAAAGGTCCACAGTCAATTTCTGATTGTGGAGGAAAGTCACATCATACTTTTCTTGCAAAGCGTCATGCTTACTTTGCAAGTCACTCAAATTCTCATTCACAGTAGTATGTTTGTCTTGCAAGTCAAACAAACTAGCTTGTAAAGCATCATGTTTGCCTTGCAACTCAGACATACTTTTCTCCATATCAGCACATCTAGCATGCAACCTAGTACATTCATCACAATTAACAGCAGTGGGTTCATCGACACATACCTGACTTGATGAACCGTCGACATTAGCCATAAAGGCTGAATGGAGAGAAGACGAAGTATAAGCAGCTTGATCCACCAGAATAGATCTTCTTTGAGTTTCTGCTGCAGCTTCTCCCAAGAGTTCATCAATATCTGCATCGATTGCTGCATTCGATGTCTCACCCACATGATCATCACCATAATTGGATGATTCTTCATCAACACTTCTGCTGTACCCAGAAGAGTCTTCATCTTCAGACGATTCACCACCATTGGCAGAAGATTCTCCACCACTGGTGTGAACTAACTCCTTCACAATCTGAGCAAAACATGCTGTTCCATCGGGAGCATC
Organism: Helianthus annuus; assembly: GCF_002127325.2. Lineage (NCBI taxonomy): Eukaryota > Viridiplantae > Streptophyta > Magnoliopsida > Asterales > Asteraceae > Helianthus > Helianthus annuus. Next base: position 58,966,407 of record NC_035447.2, on the reverse strand, counting down.
ACCACCCAACTGGATTGACCAGTCACAACCTTCATCCACCTGAACTGCAAGTGCCCGGTTGGTTTGGTTGTTGACAGGCACCAATGTACGCTCATTGTTTCTGTTCTGCTGGTTGCCTTGGTTTCTGAAGGGGTTTTGATTCCCGTGTTGAGCTGGCTTTGTGCACTCCCTTTTAAAGTGACCCCGTTCACCACAGTTGAAGCACTTAACAGCTTGTTTATCGAACCCATACTTGGTGTCTCTCTTACTTTCCAAGCTGGTTCTTCCAGTACTTTCCATCCAATCCTTTGCTCTTCTCACAGCACTCGCAAAGGCCCACTTGATATCCATCAAGTCCATCTCTTCTTTATCAATCTGCCGGTAATCTTCTTGTGTCAGATTGATATTGCCAATCTGACCTTCTATCAACCCACAGTACGCGCTCACTACAGTGTTAAGCAGTTCCATGTGTTCCTTAGCTACTTCTACACTGACTTTGGAGAAGCTTGAAGTGTCGAGCTGTACTGTACTTGGCTTTGATTGTTGACCAGCAGATGATGTTCCTCCATAACATGCACGTTGTTGTTGAGCAGGAGGCGGAGGAGGAGGTGGTTGTATTGGATTTCCGTACATATCTATGGTGGGAGGTGGCTTAACAGGAACTTGCACAGGGTTGCCATACATATCCGTGCTAGTAACAAACGCCGTTTGAAGTGGAGCATGTGGACCAATTCTTGCAGACGAAGAATTGGAAGTTCCACAATATATCTCTGGATTTTGCGCCACTGGAACTCTTTTTGCCTTTAATGTTTCCTCCTGATCCTTGTTTTCCAAAAGCTGCACGAAGTCGTTGATATTAGTGGTTCTCAACACTCCGTTGTACTTCAGGATTTCCAAGAAGCTACTCCATTGAGGAGGCAAAGCATCAGCAAACTTCTTCACCACTTCAGCTTGAGTTGTCGTTACACCATAACTGTCCAATTCCGTAAGCAAATGATAAAACCGGCTTGTCATATCTCCCAAGGACTCTTTATCCATACAAGTGAAACCATCAAATTCTTTCTTGAGAAGATCATGACGCATTTGACGTGTTGCTGCATTTCCTACTCCTCTGGTTTTCAATCCATCCCACAACTTCTTTGTTGTCTTGAAGCTGACAAACTGGTGGTAGATATCCCTACTTAACGCCTGAGTGAGAATGGCGTATGCCTTCTTTTCCAGATCATAGGTTTTCTTTTTATCTTCTGGAAGATCGGCAAACGTAGCAGTATCTGAAGCAGCAACCTCTATGGCTTGATCGAAATCTGTAGTGAAACGTATCCACAGTTCGGTATTTTGACCAAGAACATATGTTTTAAATCTCTCAACCCATCCTGAATATTCATTCAAATGCATCAACTTTGGAGGTCGATTCAAACTTCCTGTTTCGCTTTCGCTTAATAAGATACTTTGAATGCTCGGAGTTTGATTCGATACCAATGCCCATTGATTTCCCTGAGAAGATGTCGATACCGGAGACTCGGCCCATGAAGGAGATGACCTTGTATTCGTGTATTTTCCATCGTCTGGAGCCGGTGTACCCCACCATGAGGGAGTGACACCTGAACTTGTATATTTACCACTATCTGGTGCCGGATTCCACCAACTCGGATTCATGATTGATAAGCAAAATAAATGCTAAGTGAATATTCCGAAAGATCACACAGTCGAAGGATCCTGTTCGAAAGATCTAAAATCACAGAAACTTGTTAACAACAAACAGACCACAATCGAAAGATCAAATCTTGTTCGAAGGATTAACAGTGCTCGAAGGATCACTGTTGTATCTCGAACAATGATTTCGAAAGATTCACAAGCTCGAAGGATTCACTATTTGAAAGATCCTTATCTTTCGAGTATATATCCTTATCTTTCGATGAACTGTCTTTCGAATAGATTCCCTGATCGAAAGATATGTTTCGGACTCCGAAGGATGTGTCGAAAGATGATAATTTGTCGATCCTTCCTTGATCGAAAGATGGTCTTTCGATGTCGAAAGATATCTTTCGAGCGACTCTGACACACTGACACTGATGTGAAAGGTTGGTGAAAAGGTGATGTGTAAGGTCAACTTTCGGCAAAAGGGTATGGCAGACTGTACTTTCTTACCAACCCAAGATTTTCAAACAAAACTTACCCAAAATGGACAACAACCAGTCACCGGAATAATGACCGGAAATTGGCCGGAAAACACCAAATCACTTAAAAACTAGTTTTAAGTTACCCAACCCGCCTTTGAACACTCCCGGTTAGTTTAGAACACGTTTTTCAGTTTAAAAATCCAGTAAAACCAACAAAAACGGGTGCTAAACCAAGTGTCCAAACACACCAAGAACTTGAACAAAAACCCGGTTTTAAACAAGGTAAAGAGCCTTAGCTCTGATACCACTTGTAGGTCCCTCTCGGAGGATGACGAACCTAAACCTTGTTATACAAACTCACTAGCGAGTGCGGAATCCAAGCTAGCAAGCAAACCGGGATGAATCAAGTATAAACACAACACACAATGTTCACCGATTAACACTACTTGTATTAATACGTATGAAAGGTTTCGGTTACAAGCTCAATGTTCACAAATGTGTTTTTGCAAACTCTCTAGTGTGTGTGTGTTTTCTGAACAGAATGCTCTCAAGAACTCTCTCTCTTTCGGTGTGTGCATTAGTCTGTTCTCAACACACTGCATGGGTATTTATACCCAGCCCAACATGTCTGGTCCGAAGGATCCGATAGATGGTCCGAAGGATCATCTTTCGAATACAATGCTTTCGAAGGATCAGCAAGGACCTCGAAGGATGATCTTTTGAGGTCTATCAATCGAAGCATATCTTTCGAGGTGATCGAAGGATCTACATTATCCTTCGATCACTCATCCTTCGAGTCAGACAACTTACATCAAATTAACTAACTGTTGTCCAAGTCAAACCGGAGGATGGTTGACTTGGTCAACTTACAACAATAACAAGGACATCGTTTACATCGTGACCAAATACAGACAAAGTACAGACACAAGTGCACCAACATAAGCCCCCAATGAAAAATCTAGTTTTAAATAAAGTACTAAAAACTTATTAAAAAAAACTCATTATGAGAGTAAATTCTCAAACACGACTCTTCCTCTTCAGTTAATTTCTGCCAGCATCATGTAAATTCTACTGCAAATTGGAAGGTTGTGCCCCATGCTTTTCTTTCTTCTGAATTGTAAAATACTGAAAAGTGACAAGTAGAACATTATTACAAAATCAAATTTGATGTGTTGTTACAAAACAATTTGTATTCGAGCAATAAAACTAACAAGATTTTTTTGTTCATCATGGTATAGTTCCAGATGATCTCCTTCATTCAACAAGTTTTCCTTCACGAAGTCAGCTGCAAAATGAAAGAGAAGCGCTTCGATATTAACTAAGCTCCACACACATCATTATAAATGAGTTAACCGCAAACAAAACTTAATAGTACTTACCACATTGATCAAAAAGATATATGTTACCCTTTTGATTTGCCCAATACCTATAATAACATAAAAGAGTATATCATATTTTCTATAATCTTAACAAATTTACTGTTGTGCAAACTGAAATCAAATAGAAAGGTAAAATTGTTGTCACCTGTATGTCATTTTCCACTCTTTATTCGAATAAACCTCTCTTAATATTACCTCAACTCCCTCTTTAGAAGCAAGGGCCGGTAGATTTTGCTCTGCCGCCTTCTGTGATTGTATAACATATATTTGGATTATGGACACCACAAGAACATCTAATGAGGACTTTTAACCACAGATTCCATATTTTATTTATAAAAGTACATCATCAAATATGATCTAGAGTTTAGCACTTTAGCCAAAATAATAAGATCATCTAGAGTTTAGCACTTTAGCCAAAAAATATTTTATTTACCGGTACGTTTGTTTGTTTGTTTGTGAGCTCAATTTCAGAGTGTGATTTGAGTATTTTGGAATCAAACAATGTATTCAAACTCACCTTTGGAAGCAAAATTCTTCCTAGAAATCCAACGTCGGTATATGTTAACATTTTCCGCAGCAAGATACGAAGCTTCTTTTACCATATAAGAGAAACGGTAACATAATAAAAATCTTAATAGTAACTTTAAATGTACATCCTAAAGAAAACTTACCACATTATCTCGGGTATAAATGATGTGGTTGTCTTGATCACTACCTTTGTTGCATCCTGAATATGCTTTCTTGCTTGGTTTGTCAGAACTTGATGATTGTTTCGCTTTCTTTTCAGCTCGAATTTGCTTTCTGTTTGCTCTTGCTATCTTCGCTTGTCTTCTATATTCCTTATAATCAATTGTTGATAGTGTTGGAACCAAATGAACACTTACATGTACTCCAATGGGACCGGTGGACCTAAAGTTCCCTATTTCACATGGCTCACCATAGAATGGACCGGTTTGTTGTGAAAGCAAAGAATCATGTGTATATGAATAAGGTATTTCATCATATTCACTTTCATCTTCTGAGAAAGGTGGAGTAGCGTTTAAATCGAAGTCATTGATGTTTTTCATTTCACAGACTTCAAAAGTTTACAATGATTTGTAACGGTTTAGAGTTTAGAGTTTAGAGGTTGTCGTTGAGTATGTATAGATCTCCGCTCAAATAAGTAAGAAGACATACATACCCATGAACACGCACAAGCTGATTACAATTGCGAGTGCATCACATGGTTGGTGAACTATATCAGCATTGCAAAGGCCTTGCACGATCATGTGCATCTAGTGTGTTTTTCCATGTTTTGCGTTACACCAGTGGCGGATCTAGAAAAAAAATGTCATGGGGCAACATTTTAAAATTTTCTTTCCTATAGGAGCAGCAAAATAAAAAAAATGTTAAATTTTTCTAAAATTTAAACTACCGCCAAAACGTTAAGGGGTAGCAGAAAGCTACCCCTATTCTCAAGCTAAATCCGCTACTGCACCACACATGAATCACATGACATATGACTTGGAGCGGTTACAACTCAAAAGTATTCTAGTGATGAAAGAAATGTGATACATAGATGCACCTTGGACACATGAATAGCAATGTGGAAAGTCATGCATTAGCTGGCAAAAAGATATACACAAACATATTTATCAAATGTTTAGTGCTTTTTTTTGTCGGCTGACGTGGAATTAGAATGGATATCTCTTCAATTCTTTATAGTATCTTTTTTGTTGTAATCATGTATGAATCTTTTTGAGTATGTAACTGATAAATCATAATTACAAGAAAAGGTATTCCACCAGGAAAGCAACACGTATTTTAATAGTTTACTATTTTTAAACCAACAAAAAAACTACCAGCCTTATTGATTATTTTTTTTAAATGGTGTTTTTTTGAAGAAAAAAAAAGTATCTTGTTAAAATGGGTGTTTTTTTTATATTTGTTTCATCAACCCATGGAATTTCTCTCTTCAAGCAACACGTATTTCAATAGTTTACTATTTTTAAACCAAGAAAAAACTACCAGCCTTATTGATTTTTTTAAATGTTCTTTTGAAAAAAAAAGTATCTTGTTAAAATGGGTGTTTTTTATATTTGTTTCATCAACCCATGGAATTTCTCTCCTCCATATCACAAAATTTGAACTTTATTTTTTTTTTAGATTTTAATTAAATTATACATTGGTTTTATCTTAGTAATTCGCAACATTTAATATCTATAAACAATCTAGACAATATTTTGCTCAAAAAAAAGATGTATGCATTTCCAAAATTAAATTATATGTTAAGCAGAAATTAAAAAACGAAAAAAAAAGAACAACTTATGAGATTGAGGAGGCAGATCCATGGTTTCAAAGGCTTAGAAATACAAGTTTAAAAAAAATCACCGGTTTTAGTAAATGGTTTTACTGAAAATATCGTTTTTACAAAAAAAAAAAAAAAAAAAAAAAAAAAACGGCTATGAATTTGTAATACTTAATATTTAAATACCATCTAGACAGTTTTGCTGATATAAATTTGCCTGCATTTCCCATAAACAACTTTGGTATATCTCTGGTTTTTGTTGTAATCAAATATCAATGAAGTGTAGAAAAAAACAACACTGCATATATAGACTTTTATTAATTGTTAGAAAAAAAAAAACAAATTATGTATTAAATGAAAATAAAAACAAAAAGGCTTACAATTTATGAGACTGGGCCATTGAGGAGACAGATCCATGGTTTTAAGGCTTTTTAGAAATACAAACCGAACGATCTGCACATTTTTATAAATACTTTTTTTTTTTTTTAAAAACACCATTCACAAATAAACTTCATCTTATCACCATCAATTCAAATAAAGACATTCCTATACAATAAATAAAATAGTAAGGCCAGGGGGTGCCCCCCCCCCCTACCTCATGAAGTTTAGCACCCTTTGTCGCCCTAAACCACCCGCCCTCCGTTAAAGGGGGCGCTATCCTTGGCTCCCGCCAAAGGAATAGTCCGCGCAAGAGGAAGATATCAAGGGACCTCACCTTCATCAACCAATCAGATTTTTTTTATTTATCTTTTTTTAATATAGCGAAAAGAGGCTTTATTAGGGGCGTTATTCCACACCGTGTAAGTTAGCAATAAAGCCTCCTGCTTATGTGTCGCCTACGTGGCGTAATAAAGCCCCTAAGGCTTTAAACCATACCCTCTAACCTAAAAGCTACAAAGCTACCCATGACAATTTTTAGTTAAGGTTATGGTTTTCTATTCATTTGAGGTTTAACACTAGCAAGATTTTTAACTTAACTAAAGGATGTTTACATTACCCTAGGAGTAGTAATTTGGAGCTCATGTTAATCCTAATTAAATTATAAACGCATTTGATTATCTTAATTTAATCTCTAGGTATACAAATGATAGGAGCCATTAATACGAATTATATGTATCAAAAAGCAATAAAGAGTAATTTTGTCACAAATCAACCGGTCGCGGAATTTTGTCATAGCTGGAAAATGTTACACAAGCATGGATTGATTTGTATAACCAAGAACAATATAAATAAAGAATAATTAATACCTAACGCAATGTTAATGGTAACTACCCTAACCATTTTAACTAGCTAACTAACGACGTCAATGATTAAGGCTTAGTGAGAAGGTAGATTCTCACCAACAAATAGCGGTCACTATGTTGGAAGGTAGTGACTAAGTACAATAGCTGATACTCATAGTGTGTCAAGCTGGAAGCAGTGACAAAAAAAATAATAGTCATTGAGTTGGACGGTTAGCGAATGACCAACATGTAGTTGTCATTGAGTAGTGATTAACTAAGTTGCTAAGAATAATGAGATGGAAGTGTCATTAGTGAATAAAAAATGGTGGTTTGGAAGTGTCAATGACCAAAAGTACTCCTGATTCGTAATGTGTAGATAATAAATCTTGATGATGATTTATGTGTTTAATTTTTTTGGACTGTGGATTCACTTAGCTATTAGTAGTTGTGTTGGATCATTAATAGATCAAACACGAGGAAATATCAATAGTATCCAATGTGGGAACTAGAGTCAGTCATAGTACAACTTTTTTTACATTCAATGCAACTGTTAAAAGGTCACTGTGTCTAATCTGGTCTATTCTTATGTTTTGTGTTAACTTGTATGCAGTGGGCTTGTTCTAGTTTGGGTTTTGGTGAAGTTGTTCCAGAATGGGCTCAACCTGGAGCGCTGCGTTTACAAGAAGGCTAGAGGTAGTTTACGCATCATGACACTGAGTTCTCAGCCATTTATCTTTGTCTTCTACAAATTGTTCAAGAGAGTTAGGATTTCATCTTGTTTTTATCAGATTGTGTTTATCTGTTCTACTTCTTATTATGTGTATGTATTCGTCTTACAGAGTTTGTATTCTTCAGATTATCAGTTGGGTAATAAACACTATTGGTTTGGGTATGATTTACCTTTTTTGACAACTATTCTGTCGGTGAAAAATTAGGAACATCAAACTTAGAAAATCATGACATTGGGTATCCTCTTAATAATAAACTACTGGGATTTTATGTGCTCCGTGACAGGGATTCGGTCGTTATTGATTCGGTTCGTCATGGTACCGGCTCTAGTATAACTTATAATACCGAAAGATTAAACGCAACTAGGTATTCAGTTTTTTAAGAAAGCTAACAAACGTAAATTATCAGAGGAAAACCAAATTAATAAAATAGTTAAATGGTTAAAAGCGTATGTTATATGTAGTGCAGAAAGTAGAAAAAAAAAAGAGAATCAATTAAAAAATAATAAGTAATTTACCTTTTTCTATAAAATTTCCGCCCTTTTTCAAAACAAATACGAGAAGACAATAAAAAGATCAGTATACGCAGTGGGTCATACAAGTACGAGAAGACAACAAAAAGATCAGTATACGCAGTGGTGGCGGCAACTTGCTGGAACATTTGGTTAATGAGAAATGATGTCATTTTCAAAAATAAATCACCTGCGATTGCAAAACTAATTGGTGATATCAAAGCGATTTCGTTCAGTTGGGTCAAAAATCGTGCGGGGCTTTCGATTTTATCATGGGAGAAGTGGAGAAGTTTTTGCTTTTAATATTGTTCTGTATTGTCTATTTGTATCTGTTATTTTCTTGTTTTGTAAGGGGGTGTTTGGTGTTGCGTTTTCAAAATAGATTATGCGTTTTCAAAATAGATTTTGCGTTTTCAAAACTGCGTTTTGAAAAAGCATGTAGGTACATGCTTCTCCAAAACTGCATTTTGTAGGCAGATAATCACTTATCCAAACACTTTTTCAGATTATTTATGTTTTACAAACGCAATAATCAAATAATCACTTCAAAACGTAATCCCAAACACCCTCTAACTGTGCTTGAGCCATTCGCTTAAGTTTTTCTATAAAATTTCCGCCCTTTTTCAAAAAAAATTTTTTTTACCTTTTTCCTTGTTGACACGTGGCATGAACCTCAAAGGCTATGTTGCTTTACAATTACAAAGTGCCTTCCATTTTTCTCCACACTTTTTATGCACAATACATGATAATCAGTTAATCATTTATCGGTCAATATGGCTAGCTCACTTGACAAAAGTATATGTGTTTTTGGGAGATGTCTCAGGTTCAATTACCCAAATCCACCAATCATAAAGAAGAACCGACATAGGATATTTGTATTGTGTATAATGCAAGCGAACCAGCCCGGTATATGACCCAATAGTGTTAAAAATTGCCAATTTTGAAACCCTTTTAGTTAAATAAAAATATGCTTACTGACATAATTCTAAAACTATTGATAAAGGAATATGGTAACAAATAATGATGCTTAAAAGATGTCTTTTTACATACTTTTTTAAATGTCACATTGAGGTATATCAAGTGATAATATTTGTATAGCCTAGTGATACTATATCTCGTACCATATGTTTGTATTTGGTTTTTTTCTAGAAAAATAACCATATATTCCATTTCACTAAAAAAAAATTTGTCAAGTTACATCAGAACAGAAAAATAACCATATATTTGGTTTGAAAACAAACACGGTTTAAACCGACACAACGTGGGACCATAAAGAATATAATGAAACCGGAAACATTTATTGATTTTCGGTTTAAGGCCAAAGTGACGCGAGCTAAAACATGCTTGTTGTTGGTGATTTGAACCCGACCGAATTAAATGAAGCAATTTTATATAAAAACAAATAAACCAAATGAAACATACTTTATATGAAGAACTTTAAAGAAAAATCTTTACGGGGTGTTTGGAATTGTCATTAAACTCATTATCTTATCATTATGTTTTTGAATAATAAATAAGAATTTCATATGTGTTGGGAATTAATCATTGAATTTGTTGTAGACAATCCGTACACTCCAAAATAACAATATACTAATTTTGGTTAAGGCTAGAATTTTACTTACCTTTTTTATTAATTTTTGAATATATATAAAGGGTGGAGAAAGTTTATTTGGCTAGGAAGGATAGGGAGTGATCTTGACCATCCATTTAGTAAATCAAGGGCTAAGATTAAATGATGGAAATTGAAGGGAATAAAAGAGGCGCGTGAGTTTGTTTAGGGGCATTCTAGTCAATACAAGTCAATAGTTTCTCTCTGCTCCAATTCCCCCCCCCCCCCATTTTTTAAACGTTAATAACTCTTTCTTACGACATTATTTTTTTATAAAAATTGCACCAAAAAAACGATTGTTTTTTATCTTTAAAACGAGTATACTATTGCTATATTTTCAAAAAAAAAATTTAAAACCCAGTTGCGTAAAACGCAATAGAAAAACCCCCAGTTACGTAAAACGCAATGACAAAAAAAAACCTAAAAATGACATTTTTCTAAAACGCAATGCACCAAAAACACAAAGAAATGACTTATTTGTAAAACGCAATAGCCAGAAAACACAAAGAAATATCTTATTTCTAAAACGCAATAGCCAAAAAACTCAAAAGACAATGTACTTTCTAAAACGCAATGGACTAAAAACACATAAAAATGTGTTTTACCTAAAACGCAATGCACCAAAAACACAAAGAAATGTCTTATTTGTAAAACGCAATGGCCAGAAAACAATTAAAAATGACTCATTCTAAAACGCAATGGACTGAAAACACCTAAAAAATGTGTTTTACCTAAAACGCAATGACTAAAAACACTTCAAAAATGTGTTTTACCTAAAACGCAATGACTAAAAACACTTAAAAATGTGTTTTTTTTTCTAAAACCCAATAGCCAGAAAACACATAAAACTCTCTTATTTCTAAAACGCAATGGACACATAAAACTATCTAGGAACTGTCTGTGAATTGTCTGTGAACTGTCTGAATTGTCTACGAATTACTGTCTTCGAAATGAGCCAATTTCTGGAAAATTAATTTTTCTAATACATTTTTATTACAGCATGTTAACTTTTTGTGCAGAATGTATATATAGGGGGTGGTAGTGAACAACCGTGTCAGCTTTCGTGTCGATCCGACGTCGTTTGGTGGAGTTACGAAGAATCACAAGAAAACGGACGTACCGGGCCCGCAGGCCCGTGGGCCCGAATCCATAGTATACTTTCCCAAGACCACCGTCAAGTTGTCCCGATGGCTCACATGAAGTTTCGTGCCAACCTATTTGGGTTGTTTTCTAAAATTGTTAGATAATGATGGGGTTTCTTGAAATTTGTAGTTTTGTGAAAAAAAAACTAACAAATGATATATCAAATAAATCAATTGAGGTTGTTAGGGTAAAAAAAGAATGTCAATGTGAGGATTCAAACCCATGACCACCTTGATGTTTAGTTTTAAGAGGAAAGGCAATAGGCCAATTGATCTAAAGGAAATTTTTATAGAAATTTTAACAAGAAATATATATAATTTCTCCACACTAGTTAATTGTTATTTTCCAAAACTTTTAGAGGGCTTTTAAAAGTATAGATTAGACAATGGTCACAAATTAATTGAAAACGGAAATGGAGGTTTTTCTAACAAGTTATGGCCGGTCAAAGTGCCCAAAAGAGTCAAAATTAGCATAAACAATCTTAATTGAAGGTGAAGGAGGCGAAATTAGGAATCAGGTCATTCCGAGGTGTGTGTCAAGAGTTATCACCTTTCAAAGTTTTGGAAAATGTTTCCATAAATTTCGAATTTTTCTATAAACTTGCAACCAACCTGTATAAGCTTGCATGACAGTTTGCATGAATGGCACCTTTTTTACTTGGACGAGGAGGCTGCATAACCAAATCATATTTTTTTAAAACTTATGGTTTACAGGTATGCTATTTTAACATAGATCGTTCCTTGATTTCTAGATTACCAGCTACTGTCTTACATGCATGCATATTGCCGTGGCTTACTCGGATGAAGAGGCTGCAAAACCAAATCGTATTTTTGGACTAGGTCTGTTTCAGGGTTACTGATATGTACTCGCTGGATCATTATTTGGACTGACTAGGTTTGTTTCAGAGTTACTGATATCTACTCGCTGGATCATTATTATGATATCTGGATCATAATTCGCGATCATTCTTTTTTGTGAGGACCGTTTGTCATTCTTTCATACAACTGATACACTTGTTGTTCAGATGAAAGTTCTTCACATTAACTCCTTCCACCAGATTGTTGTGATTCTTTCTCGATGTTAGTTCCAGATGTTTCACCAGTTTCGATTTTAGTTAAAGCAAGTTCTCTTTTGAGTTGAGCAATTGTATCTACATGGTTATTAATTTCATTTTGCTTAACATGCATTGTCTCTTCCTTCTGACTAAATGGTGCTTTGAACTGCATAATAATATTGCATGTTAAAACTTGCATGAAAGTTAATATTGCCGTTGCTTACTTGGATGAAGAGGCTGCAAAACCAAATCATATTTTCTGACTAGGTTTGTTTCACAGTTACTGCTATGTACTCGCTGGATCATTATTATGATATCTACATGGTTGACACCAGCTACGGCCACCCACAATAATAAGGTATAAAACTTTTGTTCATGTCCATGTTTGCATATAAATTTACTGGCGCGTTCAACTGCATAAGAATATTGCATGTTAAAACTTGCATGAAAGTTTGCATGCATATTGCCGTGGGAGCTTTGAATCATTAACAAAAAGTAGTAGAAGTGGTATATAAAATTTTCTATGGACCCCATAAAATAATTTAGTTGGACCCTATAAGAATGAAAGTGAGCCTGGTGCAGTGGTAAAACCCCTTGTTTATACACTAAAGGTCCCTAGTTCAATACTTGTTTGTTTTGTTTTTTTTTTTTTTTTTGTGTTTTTTTTTAAACCTGATTTTAAATTAATCACTCTATTTTTTTTTTCTATTTCAATTTTTTCTCACCTATATTTAGCTTTAGCTGAAAGTGTAGTAAATGAAAGTTGTAATTTAGTTATGATATTCTTTTCTATTATGTTTCTCGACCCGGCCCGAACAACGACTGATCCAAAAAATTTGAAGACCGGAAATCTTGGGTCCTCCACTGGTATAATAGTTAAACAAATAGTTAGCAGGCTTTGTTATATCTAGTTTTTTTTCAACTCCTCTTCAAAATCCTTTATGTTCATAAGTTTAGGTGGTTTATAATAGGTATCTGATTGTCTTCGAGCCCCCAACTTTCCCGCCATCAAACATACTTTTCAAACCCGCCCACAAAGATTTTGATGTTTTATCGTATCGAAGCAAAGAAATTATGTAATTGATTTTTGTAAAAGCGTAATCATTTTTTGTTCGTTAGAGAAATCATCTTTATCATCTTTAGTATAATTAACAAATCATATTTCAACACCGTCATTATCTTTTGGAGGATTATATCCTCTTAGTGACATTTTCCAGCAATGCATAAGCATTTAGCCAACTTTCAAATCTATATTTCGAATTCATAAGTTTAGGTTGTTTTTGATAGGTTCCGTAAGCAAACTCAGCAACAACCACCTTGTTCGTATTTCTGTTTTTGGATGTCTTGTATTCTTGTAATCGCCTTTACTTTTGCATTGAACTTTATTTTAAACATATTACAAGTTGAAGATGACGATCGTATGAAATCTAGTAGGGATGACTAGAAACACGCCCAAGAATTTACTAGATTTGAATATTTATGTTATGTTGAACTTGTGGTATTTGTCTTTTATTAGTCGTAATTTGAATTCCATGTATTGTAATGACAAATATCCGCAGTTCTTCGAGCTGGCTTCCTCTTAGATTTCGGGGACGAAATCTCCTAAAGGAGGGGAGACTATAACGCCTACGTCCCTGAACTTTTAGCTATTGTCAAATTTAGTCCCTAATGTTGGTGCATACGTCTGTCAACTTCGTCTTGTATCGAGTCTTGTATTGTATTTGATAGATCAGGGCACGTTTTAGCATTCATTAGTGAACCCGACCGAATTAAATGAAGCAATTTTATATAAAAACAAATAAACCAAATGAAACATACTTTATATGAAGAACTTTAAAGAAAAATCTTTACCGGGTGTTTGGAATTGTCATTAAACTCATTATCTTATCATTATGTTTTTGAATAATAACTAAGAATTTCATATGTATTGGGAATTAATCATTGAATTTGTTGTAGACAATCCCTACACTCCAAAATAACAATATACTAATTTTGGTTAAGGCTAGAATTTTACTTACCTTTTTTATTAATTTTTGAATATATATAAAGGGTGGAGAAAGTTTATTTGGCTAGGAAGGATAGGGAGTGATCTTGACCATCCATTTAGTAAATCAAGGGCTAAGATTAAATGATGGAAATTGAAGGGAATAAAAGAGGCGCGTGAGTTTGTTTAGGGGCATTCTAGTCAATACAAGTCAATAGTTTCTCTCTGCTCCAATTCCCCCCCCCCCCATTTTTTAAACGTTAATAACTCTTTCATACGACATTATTTTTTTATAAAAATTGCACCAAAAAACGATCGTTTTTTATCTTTAAAACGAGTATACTATTGCTATATTTTCAAAAAAAAAATTTAAAACCCAGTTGCGTAAAACGCAATAGAAAAACCCCCAGTTACGTAAAACGCAATGACAAAAAAAAAACCTAAAAATTGACATTTTTCTAAAACGCAATGCACCAAAAACACAAAGAAATGACTTATTTGTAAAACGCAATAGCCAGAAAACACAAAGAAATGTCTTATTTCTAAAACGCAATAGCCAAAAAACTCAAAAGACAATGTACTTTCTAAAACGCAATGGACTAAAAACACATAAAAATGTGTTTTACCTAAAACGCAATGCACCAAAAACACAAAGAAATGTCTTATTTGTAAAACGCAATGGCCAGAAAACAATTACAAATAACTCATTCTAAAACGCAATGGACTGAAAACACCTAAAAAATGTGTTTTACCTAAAACGCAATGACTAAAAACACTTCAAAAATGTGTTTTACCTAAAACGCAATGACTAAAAACACTTAAAAATGTGTTTTTTTTTTCTAAAACCCAATAGCCAGAAAACACATAAAACTCTCTTATTTCTAAAACGCAATGGACACATAAAACTATCTAGGAACTGTCTGTGAATTGTCTGTGAACTGTCTGAATTGTCTACAAATTACTGTCTTCGAAATGAGCCAATTTCTGGAAAATTAATTTTTCTAATACATTTTTATTACAGCATGTTAACTTTTTGTGCAGAATGTATATATAGGGGGTGGTAGTGAGCAACCGTGTCAGCTTTCGTGTCGATCCGACGTCGTTTGGTGGAGTTACGAAGAATCACGAGAAAACGGACGTACCGGGCCCGCAGGCCCGTGGGCCCGAATCCATAGTATACTTTCCCAAGACCACCGTCAAGTTGTCCCGATGGCTCACATGAAGTTTCGTGCCAACCTATTTGGGTTGTTTTCTAAAATTGTTAGATAATGATGGGGTTTCTTGAAATTTGTAGTTTTGTGAAAAAAAACTAACAAATGATATATCAAATAAATCAATTGAGGTTGTTAGGGTAAAAAAAGAATGTCAATGTGAGGATTCAAACCCATGACCACCTTGATGTTTAGTTTTAAGAGGAAAGGCAATAGGCCAATTGATCTAAAGGAAATTTTTATAGAAATTTTAACAAGAAATATATATAATTTCTCCACACTAGTTAATTGTTATTTTCCAAAACTTTTAGAGGGCTTTTAAAAGTATAGATTAGACAATGGTCACAAATTAATTGAAAACGGAAATGGAGGTTTTTCTAACAAGTTATGGCCGGTCAAAGTGCCCAAAAGAGTCAAAATTAGCATAAACAATCTTAATTGAAGGTGAAGGAGGCGGAATTAGGAATCAGGTCATTCCGAGGTGTGTGTCAAGAGTTATCACCTTTCAAAGTTTTGGAAAATGTTTCCATAAATTTCGAATTTTTCTATAAACTTGCAACCAACCTGTATAAGCTTGCATGACAGTTTGCATGAATGGCACCTTTTACTTGGACGAGGAGGCTGCATAACCAAATCATATTTTTTTAAAACTTATGGTTTACAGGTATGCTATTTTAACATAGATCGTTCCTTGATTTCTAGATTACCAGCTACTGTCTTACATGCATGCATATTGCCGTGGCTTACTCGGATGAAGAGGCTGCAAAACCAAATCGTATTTTTGGACTAGGTCTGTTTCAGGGTTACTGATATGTACTCGCTGGATCATTATTTGGACTGACTAGGTTTGTTTCAGAGTTACTGATATCTACTCGCTGGATCATTATTATGATATCTGGATCATAATTCGCGATCATTCTTTTTTGTGAGGACCGTTTGTCATTCTTTCATACAACTGATACACTTGTTGTTCAGATGAAAGTTCTTCACATTAACTCCTTCCACCAGATTGTTGTGATTCTTTCTCGATGTTAGTTCCAGATGTTTCACCAGTTTCGATTTTAGTTAAAGCAAGTTCTCTTTTGAGTTGAGCAATTGTATCTACATGGTTATTAATTTCATTTTGCTTAACATGCATTGTCTCTTCCTTCTGACTAAATGGTGCTTTGAACTGCATAATAATATTGCATGTTAAAACTTGCATGAAAGTTAATATTGCCGTTGCTTACTTGGATGAAGAGGCTGCAAAACCAAATCATATTTTCTGACTAGGTTTGTTTCACAGTTACTGCTATGTACTCGCTGGATCATTATTATGATATCTACATGGTTGACACCAGCTACGGCCACCCACAATAATAAGGTATAAAACTTTTGTTCATGTCCATGTTTGCATATAAATTTACTGGCGCGTTCAACTGCATAAGAATATTGCATGTTAAAACTTGCATGAAAGTTTGCATGCATATTGCCGTGGGAGCTTTGAATCATTAACAAAAAGTAGTAGAAGTGGTATATAAAATTTTCTATGGACCCCATAAAATAATTTAGTTGGACCCTATAAGAATGAAAGTGAGCCTGGTGCAGTGGTAAAACCCCTTGTTTATACACTAAAGGTCCCTAGTTCAATACTTGTTTGTTTTGTTTTTTTTTTTTTTTTTTTTGTGTGTTTTTTTTAAACCTGATTTTAAATTAATCACTCTATTTTTTTTTCTATTTCAATTTTTTCTCACCTATATTTAGCTTTAGCTGAAAGTGTAGTAAATGAAAGTTGTAATTTAGTTATGATATTCTTTTCTATTATGTTTCTCGACCCGGCCCGAACAACGACTGATCCAAAAAATTTGAAGACCGGAAATCCTGGGTCCTCCACTGGTATAATAGTTAAACAAATAGTTAGCAGGCTTTGTTATATCTAGTTTTTTTTTCAACTCCTCTTCAAAATCCTTTATGTTCATAAGTTTAGGTGGTTTATAATAGGTATCTGATTGTCTTCGAGCCCCCAACTTTCCCGCCATCAAACTTACTTTTCAAACCCGCCCACAAAGATTTTGATGTTTTATCGTATCGAAGCAAAGAAATTATGTAATTGATTTTTGTAAAAGCGTAATCATTTTTTGTTCGTTAGAGAAATCATCTTTATCATCTTTAGTATAATTAACAAATCATATTTCAACACCGTCATTATCTTTTGGAGGATTATATCCTCTTAGTGACATTTTCCAGCAATGCATAAGCATTTAGCCAACTTTCAAATCTATTTTTCGAATTCATAAGTTTAGGTTGTTTTTGATAGGTTCCGTAAGCAAACTCAGCAACAACCACCTTGTTCGTATTTCTGTTTTTGGATGTCTTGTATTCTTGTAATCGCCTTTGCTTTTGCATTGAACTTTATTTTAAACATATTACAAGTTGAAGATGACGATCGTATGAAATCTAGTAGGGATGACTAGAAACACGCCCAAGAATTTACTAGATTTGAATATTTATGTTATGTTGAACTTGTGGTATTTGTCTTTTATTAGTCGTAATTTGAATTCCATGTATTGTAATGACAAATATCCGCAGTTCTTCGAGCAGGCTTCCTCTTAGATTTCGGGGACGAAATCTCCTAAAGGAGGGAAGACTATAACGCCTACGTCCCTGAACTTTTAGCTATTGTCAAATTTAGTCCCTAATGTTGGTGCATACGTCTGTCAACTTCGTCTTGTATCGAGTCTTGTATTGTATTTGATAGATCAGGGCACGTTTTACAAGAAATGTGTGTTTATAGATATTTCGCACGAAATAACACATAGGTTATTTCGTACGAAATTAGGTAGTGATTTCGCATGAAACCAGATTTCGCATGAAACTGATTTCGCTTGGGATGGTTCGTGCTGTAACAACCCTCACTAAAATTAATATTTAGTATGATAATTATGCAATAAGGAAACCCTAATTAAGTTTAGTATGATTAATTAATCAGTTAATCAATATTAATTAAGCTAACAAGATTAATTAAGCTAAGTAAGGTTTATTAAAAATAGATATATATGGGGTCGTATAAGAACGTTTAATATTAATAATTAAATATATTATTTTATTTCCCTTACTCCGTTTTTAATGAAACTTAGGTTAAAACGTAGATAAAAATATGCTCGTTCTAAAGACATATTCGTCGTTTTATAAAACGTTATATTTTAAAAGTTATACGAGAAAAACGAGTGAAGCAGCTGAATTAATATATATAAGCAAGCTAGCTAGCATGTCAAGCAGGTAGGCAGGCACGTCACTATCCCAATTAGGTTGAGGTGCTTGCTTGCTTGCTTGCTATAAATAAGAAGCTTAGGATTCATTTTTCTTTGCTCATTTCTTTTCTTCTTCTCTCTATACGTTGGTGTTCTAACCAATAATCACCGATACGATATTCTGTTCGGTCGATTCAGGAACCAACTAACGGAATCCAAAGTATTATAGTTTGTGAGTTCGTTAAACGGAATCCAAAGTACTATACTTTGTGAGTTCGTTAAACGGATGCCAAAGTATTGTCTGAATAAGACTACACTTTGTGAAGTTCGTTAAGGTTCGAATCTCGTAACTATCGTTGAGGTTTGATTTGGGTTTTACACAAATACGTATTCCATTCTGTTAAGCTATATGTTTAACTACCGAAAAT
The DNA here is from genome assembly GCF_002127325.2 of Helianthus annuus. Lineage (NCBI taxonomy): Eukaryota > Viridiplantae > Streptophyta > Magnoliopsida > Asterales > Asteraceae > Helianthus > Helianthus annuus. The sequence goes on along the minus strand of NC_035447.2, from coordinate 58,947,520 downwards.
ACTCCCCACCACACACACATGCGAATCACTAATTAGTATAGCAGGGTGCTGCTACGATACAGGGTATTAACTCGATCGCTATTACGATTCATTTTCCGACCGATCAATATATCCAATGGATGTTTAAGTGCCACCCACATTAGGGTTATACTTTGTCGTTCGTCGTTAAATCGATGGATGTTTAAGTATCGCACTTTGTCGTTTGTTGTGAGAATTTGATCTCGTGAGTTATCGTAATTGTTGTATTATGTTACCTACCTAGTTCGTGTGCACTCGGTTACAAGGCTAAATCAATAGGCTAAGCTTTGCCAGTATAAATCTGCAATATATCAAGGCTTATCTGTAGACTAAACTTTGGCCGTATGAATCTGCATGTTTATAATGTGAGTCATTCTTCTTTTTAACTGTTTTCTCACAGTTTGTGAGTAAGTATTACAAAACTCCAAATTATTTTCAAGGTTATAATTACAGGGATTAAGTCTTTGTAATCACCAAATTACAGCTGGTATGTGAGGTTTTATGTACATTACTATTTTTATCACTCTAGGTGAGTGAGTATCACTCTAGGTGAGTGAGTATCACTCTATGTGAGTGAGTATTACTCTGTGTGAGTTAGCCGTCACTATTTGGGGCGACGGGACCCAATAGTGGTATGACCACAGTCACAGATCCGGTCGAGTGACAAATACCCATTCTTGATAATTGGTTGATAAAAACATTGTAATCGCTCTTAATACTGTGAATTATAACAAATCTGTTTTTATAAAACCTGAATGAACTCACTCAGTATTTCCCGCTGACAAAACCTTTTTAAAACGCGTTTCAGGTAATTACAGTAGATGGGAGTAATTAGATCCAGCACTGAAGGACTTCAAGAAGTGGCTTATTTCATTAATTAAATCAAATTAAGAAATATCGTTTTTATATTAAAAGCTACCTTTGTAAAACATGGGTTTATCCCATCTATTTAATAAATAAAATCCGGTGTTTCTAAACTCTGATATTTTCCTAACTCACGGTCCTGATGAAATTTCCGCTGCAATGTTTTTCAAAATAAAAATAATCACCGGTACCACTGGACTGCTCACGGCACCCGATTCCGTCCAGGGTGGGTCGGGGGTCGTGACAGAAGGTGGTATCAGAGCCACTGCTTTAAGCCTATAAGTGTTGTGATAATAATACTTTAGCTTAAATAAAAAGAGTTAGGAGATTTCTATTAAATGGTAGCACAGCTGATAGCAGTTAGACTTGAACATAAGAAAAGATGCCTTAGTATAAGCTAAGCCACTGGTTTACACAATTAGGTGTTATAATAATACCTGAGTGAAACGGAGAATTAGAAACTTAATATTATCTGATAGCACTCCGGATGGTATTTAGACTTGAACTTAAGAATTTTGCCTTAAAATAAACTTTAAGGTAAATTACTTATATAAGTATAATGTAATGGATACTGGTATGACGGTTAGCAGGCAATAGCACTTAATTGCTATTTATTCTTGCTTATTGATATTATTTGGTCTAGAATAAGATATGTTATGGGAATACAAATTTCCTTGATTCTGGATAAAAGTCCTAATAAAAAAGGCACTTTTAAAATCTTGAAAAGATACTATTTATGGGAAATAGAAAATTTTCTCCGGCAAAACTGGGTATAGAGTAGCAGACTCTCCAGCTTGTCCGGACATATTGAGATTACCGCTCCGGCGCGAACCGGATAAGACGGGGTAAATGATATGTCAAATCAGTGACAAGATTTCCCTAAATAGTATCATGACCAAATACCTGAGTGGTTCTTGGAAATATGAATCTGTTAAATACATTGACCTGATAAATGGTATGTTTATTTCAGCATGTGAAATATGTGATTATATAGATAGGTATATCTATAAGGAAATTCCAAAAAACCATAAGGATTGACAAATTGAAATAAAGCACAAGCATCCGTATCTAGAATTCTTTATCAGGAATCTCTTTTCCAATATCAAACATTATTTTGTTTGATCATTTACCTCGTAACTCATACAATGAGAACTCTTTAAAGATGGGATATCATCGAAAGTATAAAAATTTACAATGCACAAGTAAGAAACATATAAAGTTGTGCTAATGCACAAGAAAACACATGAAACTTAAAATATACGTCCACAGACGTTGAAATATATCACACACGACTTTTCAAGGCAAGACCTTTGAAAAGTATAAATTGGGCACGATGACACCAATACTAATTCTGTCAGTAGAAAACTACTAATCAAAAAGAAGCACTTTGCCACGTGATCCTACAAACGATCTACATTTCGCTGAGGTATGTTGGAACAAGATTTCACAATCATCGGTGCACAGTCTAAACTAAGTCATAATTATTATCACTGAAAAAGGAGTCACATACCTTTGCAAATCCCCTATTCCATTTCAGTTCATCCGACATTCCTTGATAATAGCACTTAACAACGGTTATCACACAAAATTCCAGATAAAAGTTCTTATATTCCTTTCATAGCAATTCTGACTTCTGCCTATAATAAGTTGACTTTCGTGTTCTTTTAATGGTCATCATACCATAAAGAATTCTTTCATAATAGCAAATATTGATCCATTTCGTTTCTTGGTAAATCCATACGATACACATGCACTATTTGTTGCGCATGTGGTTCATTTGAGTTATAAGACCCTAGGAAGGCTTCATTCCAAATTATTGTTTTATCCAACCTCAAATATCATTTCGCTATACTTGATCTTTGCATTGTAAACCGCGTTTTGCAAAATGATTACTCTTTGATATTTGATCGATAATTTTTTTTTTTTGAAAAACTCGATTTTCTTTTTGAAGGTTATACATGGTTTCTGTTGTGATCATGTTCGAACTTCCTTATTAAAACTCGTTTTATCCAAACCCAGTTAACTTGCTCTCAATACGTAATCAATTCGAAGTCCCATATGATGGATTGAAACCATCATATTCAAAATAGTCCCAACAAGCACTTCAATTCTCTTGAACCATAACATGCTTGTTTAGTCTTCGAATTCATCAAATCATTTCTTTGATCACGATCACTTTGTGATGACATTTTCACAAATTTAAAGATTGCGCTAATCTAGGATTTAATTATTTATTTATTTATATTGAATCCGCTTTATTGATTTATTTTATGAAAGCAATCTTAACACAATTGTGTGCTAAGATAATGATCCACCATTTCATGTCCTAATTCCTTAGTCCTTACAACCTAAATCGAGCCTTTCGTGATATTTCTTACCTTATCATCATTGATCGAAAAACATTATATAAACTTAATTATATATAGAAACTTACAATATAGTATTCCTACATTTAAAAATTTTGTTAAAACCATTAAGGTAAAGAATTTATATTTTTACGTATAAAATTTTGTTTGAAGTATATTCTCATTTAAAGTTTATGCATTTATTATTGGCAATTAATATTAGTTTTATTATTAGTAATAATATATTAATAGTAATAGTGTTAGTATTATTTTTAGATACTAGAGTTATTATCAAGGGCATGTATTGAATAGCCTAGCCTTAATTAGGCATGGACTGGCCACCTATGCTTAAACAAGGCAGCACTAACCAATATCCGCCGTGATAATGACTAGTTAATTAAGTCATCATACTTATTTAGTAAATTTCTATTATATATAAAAATATTTTTATATTATATATATAGAAATATATATACTTGTACTGTAAAGAGAAGACATATTTTCATAAAACAATTAAAATGGACGGATAGAATTATCTAAATAATCATAAACAAGACATATTATAAATAAATGTTCATCTTGATTAATATTTCACAACCATTAAATACTTATAGAAATATTTTATTTATATATATTAAAATATCAAATGTTATTTACGCAAGCCAATATTTAAGTATGCTTGATATTAAAATAAACATTTATTATTCTACTTTTATGATTTAAAATACCATAATCTTATAGCTAAACACACTTGATTTTAAAAATAATAATCATAAGTTCTAGAATATTGGGTAAACCTATATCATTATTTTGTCAAAATTACCACGGGTTTTGATATTTAAACCTATCTATATTTATTTATTATTCTACCTTATGATAACATAAAAGGAAAAAGGATTTTAATAAATCAAAATATCACCTATCTTTAATCAACCATTTTGATTAAAATCATCTGAATACAATTATAAGACAAAAATACACTAACTTTATTGTCTTTTCATGTATTCTTACAAATCACCCATCTCAGCACATTAATTTTCTCATATTATAATTTAATATCTGACAAAACATTTTCATGTTTTCATTTTATTTTGACCCGGTCAATCTTAAGTCTTCCTTAATTACCAATCAAGGTAAGTTTTCTTCTGACAAAGAATTTTTTCCAAAAAGTTCTTCACATTCATTTTAAGAATCTATAGATCATATATCTTTTGGCTTGAACCCAATCACCTTGAAACAAAAAATATATACCATTTCATCTTATTCGTTTGAACATTTCATCTTTTGAAATATCCAGAAAGCCTCCTTGAAACTCTCAAATTCGAAAACAATAAATTTATTCGGTCATCATTGAATTCTTTACAAACCCTTTGCAGCGTCCGAATAGATTTGTAGCCTGTGCTAAACCCTATTCATACGCCATTCGTTTGATTTGTCATATTCTTAGTACAATAATGTACTCAGATTACGATACACTAAATTCTATTGTCCAGTACCATTTAAGTAAACGATATTGACTTTCGGATAATCATTGACAAATCATTTTCCATACTTCCATTCACAAATAGATATTTATCAATTCAGAATCTCCCCTAATTGATCAAAGTAAGTTCATTTCGGATATTAAATCCAATTGTTTCTATAAATCATTTCTATTTAAAAAAAAAAAATTCATACCCCTCAAAATATCTTTTGATTCCATTCCACGATACATTATTTCTCTTAAATTAAAAGAAGAAACATAAAGAAAATATCATAGTCCAAATCTCGAGGACGAGATTTCTATTAAGGTGGGGAGGATGTAACAACCCTCACTAAAATTAATATTTAGTATGATAATTATGCAATAAGGAAACCCTAATTAAGTTTAGTATGATTAATTAATCAGTTAATCAATATTAATTAAGCTAACAAGATTAATTAAGCTAAGTAAGGTTTATTAAAAATAGATATATATGGGGTCGTATAAGAACGTTTAATATTAATAATTAAATATATTATTTTATTTCCCTTACTCCGTTTTTAATGAAACTTAGGTTAAAACGTAGATAAAAATATGCTCGTTCTAAAGACATATTCGTCGTTTTATAAAACGTTATATTTTAAAAGTTATACGAGAAAAACGAGTGAAGCAGCTGAATTAATATATATAAGCAAGCTAGCTAGCATGTCAAGCAGGTAGGCAGGCACGTCACTATCCCACATCGACAGAATTAGGTTGAGGTGCTTGCTTGCTTGCTATAAATAAGAAGCTTAGGATTCATTTTTCTTTGCTTATTTCTTTTCTTCTTCTCTCTATACGTTGGTGTTCTAACCAATAATCACCGATACGATATTCTGTTCGGTCGATTCAGGAACCAACTAACGGAATCCAAAGTATTATACTTTGTGAGTTCGTTAAACGGAATCCAAAGTACTATACTTTGTGAGTTCGTTAAACGGATGCCAAAGTACTGTCTGAATAAGACTACACTTTGTGAAGTTCGTTAAGGTTCGAATCTCGTAACTATCGTTGAGGTTTGATTTGGGTTTTACACAAATACGTATTCCATTCTGTTAAGCTATATGTTTAACTACCGAAAATACTCCCCACCACACACACATGCGAATCACTAATTAGTATAGCAGGGTGCTGCTACGATACAGGGTATTAACTCAATCGCTATTACGATTCATTTTCCGACCGATCAATATATCCAATGGATGTTTAAGTGCCACCCACATTAGGGTTATACTTTGTCGTTCGTCGTTAAATCGATGGATGTTTAAGTATCGCACTTTGTCGTTTGTTGTGAGAATTTGATCTCGTGAGTTATCGTAATTGTTGTATTATGTTACCTACCTAGTTCGTGTGCACTCGGTTACAAGGCTAAATCAATAGGCTAAGCTTTGCCAGTATAAATCTGCAATATATCAAGGCTTATCTGTAGACTAAACTTTGGCCGTATGAATCTGCATGTTTATAATGTGAGTCATTCTTCTTTTTAACTGTTTTCTCACAGTTTGTGAGTAAGTATTACAAAACTCCAAATTATTTTCAAGGTTATAATTACAGGGATTAAGTCTTTGTAATCACCAAATTACAGCTGGTATGTGGGGTTTTATGCACATTACTATTTTTATCACTCTAGGTGAGTGAGTATCACTCTATGTGAGTGAGTATTACTCTGTGTGAGTTAGCCGTCACTATTTGGGGCGACGGGACCCAATAGTGGTATGACCACAGTCACAGATCCGGTCGAGTGACAAATACCCATTCTTGATAATTGGTTGATAAAAACATTGTAATCGCTCTTAATACTGTGAATTATAACAAATCTGTTTTTATAAAACCTGAATGAACTCACTCAGTATTTCCCGCTGACAAAACCTTTTTAAAACGCGTTTCAGGTAATTACAGTAGATGGGAGTAATTAGATCCAGCACTGAAGGACTTCAAGAAGTGGCTTATTTCATTAATTAAATCAAATTAAGAAATATCGTTTTTATATTAAAAGCTACCTTTGTAAAACATGGGTTTATCCCATCTATTTAATAAATAAAATCCGGTGTTTCTAAACTCTGATATTTTCCTAACTCACGGTCCTGATGAAATTTCCGCTGCAATGTTTTTCAAAATAAAAATAATCACCGGTACCACTGGACTGCTCACGGCACCCGATTCCGTCCAGGGTGGGTCGGGGGTCGTGACACGTGCGAAATTAGCTAGCCTATAAATAGGTGCCTTGTGATTTCATTTGAGGAGTTCCAACGTTCCGGCTTGAGTACCGAAGTGTCGACTCGCTGTAAAACTTTGTCAAATCAATCAAAAGACAGTTTAAAGTGTATATCTAGCTGAATTGAACTCGATACGTTTGTTTCCGCCTCTCGTATCGAGCAAAAACTCTTCTGATCGACTCATACGGGTCAGAAAACGATCCTACAAGTGGTATCAGAGCTCAGGAGGAAGAGTTCATACCAATTCAGCAATAAAGAAATATTTACAGACAATATTTTGGTGAGTGTGCGTAAGAAGATCATATCAGTTTATGAGACAAATCACCAACACCGTTAAGCTTTAGACATGTTAACTTCTAAATGATTCACGTAGATTGTCAGTATATTGATCCACTTAAAGTTCAATATATTTGTTTTAAGCTCAACCCCAGCCAGGGGCTGTGCCCCTTGGACCCCGCCAGGGGCTACCGCCCCTGGGACCCCGCTACCAGGGGCGCTGCCCCCGGACCCCCGCCATGATCGTAAAACGCAATAAGTAAATCGAAAACCCAGATCGTAAAAACGAAATTAAAGAATTTCTTACATGGATCGAAGTGATTTCTTCAACAATTGACGATTTTTGAATGATTGAAACAATTATCAGCGCTCGAATCGAGTGATTATCTCCAAAATCACCGGAAAAAAACGAGATTTTTATGAAATTAAACTGGGTTTTCTTCAAAAAAAAAAAAACTGAAGAACACGTTGATCGGGTGTTTGAATCATTGATTGATGATGAAAATCACACTATAATGTAGTGATTATTGAGATAGAAAGTGAAGAAATGGTTGAAAATGGTGGATTTTGAAAATGGTGGGTTTTGAAGTTACTGGGTTTTGAAAAGAAAGAAGAAAGGGTTGGATTGACTAAAATACCCTTTTTCTTTATTTTAAATGTTGTCACATGTCCTAATCCTATTGCCTTCTACACTTCCTAGCCAAAATAAACTTTCTATTTGATCTTTTCCCTATATATAAATGATTATGTGAATGAAAAAACGATGAAATCAATAACACATTAACACAAGAGAATCGAAGATACAAGAACAACACATTCAACTCCAATGATTTACTTTTATTCAACTATATCAACATTGATTACAATGAAGAAAAGAAAACGAACTCAACTGTGACCTAACTAATTTTCCCTCTTTATAACAACCCTTAACTAACATCGCACAAGAAATGCCACATTCTGTCCTCTAAGTTTCTGTATTACCTAAAATACCCCCTCTACTTCTAGTACTTACTCAAAACATACTAAAACATATAAAAAAGAAACAGATTTAGAAACTTGTCACATTGGATGCTTCACCAAACTCATAAATATATGTCGACACACACTTATCTCTCCCCCTACCTTGTCTCCACCAAAAAAATACAACTTACAAACTTCAATTTTTCTCAATTGGGTTACCAACATATATAATGCAATCTATCCTTTTTATCCATCAAACAAGATCCACCCCGAACCACCACCACCATGCAGTAGCTTGTTGTCGATGATGACCGACTACTTAACCGGCGACTGGTTCGACTCACTCCCAGACTCTCTCCTCCTCTTAATCTTCAACAAGATCGGTGACGTCAAAGCGTTAGGCCGTTGTTGTGCCGTTTCCAGAAGGTTCCATTCTCTCATCCCCCTGGTCGATAACGTCCGTCGTTCGAGTCGATTGCGTTATCTCTGACGACGATGATTCTAACGCCTCCGCCTCTTCCCATAAATCTTCTAGTCTGTTTCGTATTGTATCGGGTGGGATTGTGAAGCCGATCCAAGCCTACGTAATCTTTTCAACCCGAAGCAGCATTATTTGTTGTCTGTTCAAAACCTTGATAATTGAGAGATGATTTAGATCAAGGAAGTTGTGTTACCCATCATTCTCCAACACAAGTGTTTGAAAACTTCAATGAGATTAAGTTTCTTAATATTGAGCTCCCGAGCGGGGAGTTAGGGATAGAGGACGAAGTTTTACTACGGTGGAGAGCCGATTTCGGGTCCACTTTGCATAATTGTGTGATGCTGGGGGCATCTACCGTCAATTATGTGGATAAACGTTCGTCAAGTACTAATCAGATCAACTCAAATTAGTGCGGGTGTGAATGCAAATGTAAATGATGATAATGGGAGATGCCAGAGTCATTGTACACAAACGGCGGGTTGAAGTTAAGGGTAGTGTGGACGATTAGTTCGTTAATTGCGGCGTCTGCAAGGCATTATTTGCTGCAGCCGATAATATCTGAACACAAGACGTTGGAATCGTTGGTGTTGACGGATGCGGATGGACAAGGGGTGTTGTGTATGAATAGAGAGCAGTTGGAGGAGTTGAGAGTGAAGCCATTAGCGGCTTCTTCGGCGTCGAAGAGGACTATGGTTCCTGCTTTGAATACGAGGCTTTGGTATGCGCCGTGTTTGGAGTTGCCGGATGGGACTGTGTTGAAAGGGGCTACGTTGGTTTGTACTAGGCCGAGTGATCAGTCAGTGCAACGGGAGGTTTCGGATGAGTTGTGGGTTTCGTCTGCGTTTGAGGAGCCGTTTGGGACTGCTGCGAAGATGTTGGTGAAGAGGAGGACTTATTGCCTTGAGATGAACTCGTTTTGATGTAAGAGTTCTTATGCGCTTTGCTTGTTATGTTGGATTTGATCTCTTGAAGCATGTTTTGTGTAGTATTATGCCTGCTTTGTTGATTGATATATGATTATAAAGGGTCAAAGTAGTTCACCGGTATTTGAACAAATTACACCGTCGATTGCAATGGGTCAAAGTTTTTCCAATCTGATTGAACATATATGACCATTTATTGAGCGACGAGTTTGAGTAAGTGAACGAATGAGACCATCAGTTGAACAAATCTGACCAGATTTGATAAGAATGTCTTATAGTTTAGTGTTTAGAAGTTAATAAGTTAAAGTATTAACCAAAATAGTTGAATCAAAACGCTGTGGAGCGACTCAAGCTTTTCAAAACCAAGTTTGAAACCCGTTCTAAGTTAGCAGCAAGTTTCATGATGATTGACCCGACCCAGAATAAGAACTGTCATGAAACATGTTTGGACCCGTTCTAAGTTAACTACTTTCATAGGAACGACGTGAAACATGTTTGGACCCGTTCTAAGTTAGCTACTTTCATAGGAACGACGATCCCTAATAATCAACACCAGTTATTTTTTATAAATATATACTCGTTTTGTTTTATTTTCTGTTCTTGCAGATATCTTTCTGAATGCCCTGGGAGAGAAAAAAACACAATTTTGTTCTGCATTTACCTGTAATGAATATATGTGGCTTCTATGGAATCAAAAATGGTGCTTACCTCCTTCCTAGAAGAGCTTCTGCGAACCTATCTGGTAATCGAAACCTTTTTTTCTGTGAATATTTGTAGGTATAAAATATGTTGTGTTCAAACAAGTAAAGGTTATGTACAAACTACATGGCTTTATGAATCATGTAGATTATGTATGTCTTGTTGTCAAAATGTCGTGTTCGAGTGTCCAAGCAGGTGTCGTCTGTAGTAGACTGGCTGATGCTCTCTGTTTAGTATAATGTAATATCATTTACAAGATGCAAATACTATTTCTTTCTATCATGATTTCATGTATTAGTGTTTTGGTTTTTGGATATACATGATATGCCGTCCGTCAGGTTGGGTGTAGGGCGGCTCAACGAGCGTGTTCAAGTTGAACCAGCAATGCAGCATAACCTCGGGCTTGAGTTGATAATCATATGAGCCGAGTCATCTATACCAATTTTGATAATTGTGTAGGTTTTGTTTTAGTATAAGTATCAAATATCAAGTTACAACAAGTTGTAATTTCCCCAGGGATATGGTGTGGTATAAATTCTGCAAGGTGCAGCGGTGCAGGAGTATTTAAGAATAAGTTAGTTTGTCGTTAAAAAAAATGTTAACCAACTATTCGGCTTACACATATAGTTTCAGGTTTCAAACCATAAAGCAAACGTTAAGGTTTAACCGTCAAATTGTTAAAAACAATACCGTATGTGTTTCAAAGCGGTGACTCTATTTAGTTAGGGAAGTTCGGTTGATTTCACGGCTTATGAACACCCATACTCCAATATAAGCTCAAGCTTGGGCTTCACTTCCAGGGGCGGCCCGGAGGCGACGGCTCAGGGCCCAAACCCTCTGTGGACCCAAAAATTTATTTATTTTTTTAATAAAGTTACGCTATAAAACTTAGAATATGTAAGTACGGAATTGAAAAATGACAAGATGAGGCCCATGGTCTGGTGGTTCTCATGTCATTTTATTAGCAAGTAGTTCTTGGTTTCTAATCTTGATAGCTTCATTTTTAGTTTTTTTTTTTTCTATATGTTTGTTACCTATGCATTAAATGCAAATGACATTAATTGACTAATTTTGTGTTACGTTAAATCAAAATGGGAATCGTAGTTATTTCTCAAATCTAGTTTAAAAAATGCTTATTTATATTACTTTCTTAAAATATTATTCAATCTATAATTAGTTTTGTGTGTTCCATTTTTGATGAAAAAAGTCTTATTTTGTTTTTTTTCTCTTTCAACTCTGTGTATTTTCTAAATAAATTTGGGTAGGTTACGATGGTTTTATATGATCGTAAATAACGATTTTTAAAGTTACGACGTAACTATTCCACATTTTCTTGATTTACCCTTACAACGTGTTTTCTTTCTACGTTTTGTTGTCCAAATGCGCGTGATGTGCTTTTTATCTACGTTTCCACGTAAAAAAGCAACCCGCCGCAACAAGCAGGTGATTCCACAAATTTTTAATTCATTTTCTTATTTTAAAACTTTTTTGTATATTCTTTTTAAGAAGTTTATATTTTTGGGGCCCGTATTTTATCTTCGCCATCGGTTGATAGTGAGTCGGCGATCCTGGGCGATTAGGGTTTCTTTTCATTATGACGGGCAGGGGAAAGTTCAAGGTAGATCAATGGTACGATGTGCCGTTCAAGACAAGGAATAGGCATCAACAACAACAAAGGAGTAATGATTACGAGTCGATCATGAAGTTTTTCGTTTCTAATTTGCCGCCTCGGTGTTCTTCTACTGATTTGGTATCTATTCTTAAATCTTATGGTACGATTCAAGGTACGTACATTGCGAAAAAGTATGATAAACTGGGTAAGCGATTTGGATTTGTATCGTTCAAGAAGGATAGGAATATGGGTGATTTGGAAGACCGTCTCAAGGACGTGTGGATAGGTACGTATAAACTTTACATAGTGTTGGCTAGGTTTGTTGATGGGGTTGATTTGAAACATAAGGAGAATATGGCGTGGCAACCGGTAACTGTTAATGGGGATGAGGGTGGTATCAAGCATACAGAGAATGAAACGGGTACGGTGGATGTTCAAGCTGGCTCTTCGGTTGATGCGGGGAGAACGTTCAGAGACACTTTACTCAATAAGGAGCCTAATATGGAATCGGTTGTTGTTACGGTGGATGACGAAACTATAGCTTTTGAGCAATGGTTTGACAGGGGGCTCATTGGTCAAGTAAATACGTTGCATGCACTCACGGGATTGAAGACATGGCTTAACAAGGTGGTGCAGGTTCGGTTTATGATCATGTACATAGGGGGCTTTCATGTTATGGTTGTCTTTGAGAATGTGGAGGATGCAACGAATTTTATGGGTAATGAAAATATGTGGAAAGAAACGTTTCAATCGCTAGCGGTTTGGAAGGGACAACAGTTGGAGGTAGAAAGAGTTGCGTGGCTTAAGTTTCATGGCGTTCCGTTGAATATTGCTACTACTCAGGTGTTCGATACTATTGCTTTGAAGTTTGGGTCGGTGATTCAGACGGCGCAATTTCCAGAAAACGGGGATGACGTGTCTTATGCTTATGGTGGAGTACTTTGCAAACAGTCTGAAAGAATACACAAGTTAGTATCCATACAGTGGAAAGGAAAATTGTTACCCGTTTTGGTGGAAGAGGAGCTCGGTGAATGGATTCCTGATTGTATTGGCGATTTTGGTGAACCGGAGGTACAAGATGAGGAGATGGATGTTGGACCTCAAGATAACTCCGATGCGGCGAACGACCAAAGGATTGAAACTATGGTACAGGAACCGGATAATAATGATTGTGGCTCCTTGAATGTTGATGTAGGTGGCCCGTCGGTGTCACTATCAGAGCAGCAACAGTTTGTGGAAGGTCCCCATGTTGGGTATACAAGAAAAAAGAAAGGTGGCTTTGTTAGGAAGAAGACGGATAGAAGTAAGTCTAACTCACCTACGGGTATTGAAAGACCAAAAAAGAGGATTAGGGAAGGTAATGATAATGATCCGTACGATATAGACCGTTTTATTTTTAATGTGGGAGAGACGGGTAATACTGAGCACATCAACAACACTTCGGGTGGGTTGCGGAGTAGTTTTTTGACACCCGACTTAAATGGAGCGGGCAATGGTGAGGATGCGAGTATGAGAAATTCTGATGTGGGGCAACAGGTTGTTGAAGATGTTTTTGATAGTACTTGCAAGTCCCAGCATAATGCATAATGTGGAAGAGTTAGATGGAACTATGAAGATGGCCAATGTAGTAGGGGTTAGTAACTTGGGAGTGTATGAAGAAGTGTTGGAAAAAATTATTATTGAAGAAGGTTTACAAGGGGTTGAACGATGAATGTTTTGTCCGTTAACATTCGTCGGTTGGGATGTCAAGAGAAAAGTTCGTGGATTCGGGGTTTAAAATTACTAATGAAGTCGATTTTATCATGTTACAAGAACGCAATTCGGGTCATTAGACGGGGTAAATGTTGGAGCTTATTGGGGAAATGGGTTGTTCGAATTTGATTGGGTTGGGTCCACAGGTCGTTCGCGAGGGCTTCTATCAGTATGGGATCCTAAAAAGTTTGCGATGAATTCGGTTGAGAAGCATAGATATTTTCTTTGTATTTGCGGCACATTGAAGGAGACCGGGAAAGACATGGTTTTGATTAATGTATATGCTCCTCAGAAGTTAGTCGATAAGCGGATTCTTTGGCAAGAGTTAGAGAGGCGGGTTGTGTCGGATCATAGATATTGGATAATTGGAGGTGATTTTAACTGTGTTAGAGACTGTTTGGAAAGGCGAAATTCTAAGTTTCATGCGTCGGTTAGTAATGAGTTTAATGAGTTTATTGATAAAGTTGGTTTACACGAGTTTCATCTGAAAGGCAGGAAGTTTACTTTTATTTCGGGAAACAAATGTAGTCGGATTGATCGTATATTGGTCTCCTGGAACGTTTTCAATGATTGGTCGAATGCGGAGTATCGGGCTCTTGGTAGGGATAAATCGGATCATAGTTCTATAGTCCTAAAGGTGGTTGCGCGAAATTATGGCGCAACTTTTTAGATTCTTTAATTCTTGGCTTTCTAGGACCGATTTGGAGGAGGTTGTGGTTAACGCCATTAGAGATGTTTCTGGTACGGGTCCCCCGGATTTATTACTTATGTACAAGTTTAAGAAGATTCATCAAGCTATTGCCGATTGGAGAAAAAGGGTTTCTTTTATTGAATCTGAAGAGGAGCTAAATCTTAAGCAAGACTTAGCGGAGTTAGATGCTTTGGTCGAGGAGAGGGATTTAACTGAAGCTAAACAGTAGGTTTATGAGGAAGCGTCTAAGAAAGTTCAGGAGCTGGAATTGGGTAAGGCGAGAGATATTCGTCAAAAAGCGCGAGTTCAATGGGCGAAAGATGGCGATGAGAATTCGGCTTTTTTCCATGGTATGGTGAATAAACGGAAAGCGTGTAACAACATTCCAGGTTAGACAGTTAATGGCTCGTGGGTATTTAAACCCTCTGAAGTGAAAAAAGAGGTATATAGATTTTTAAAGCGCGCTTTGTAGAAGATATGGATGTTCGGCCGAATGTTAATTGTGATGGTATTGGTGAGCTTTCTGATGAGGATGCCAATGGCCTAGTGAAACCGTTTAGTGAAAAAGAAATTAAAGACGCGGTATTTAATTGTGGGAGTGATAAAGCCCCGGGACCTGATGGTTTTAATTTCCGGTTTATTAAGCGGTTTTGGAGTTTGTTCGTCGACGACTTTGTGGCTATCTTGCAGAATTTTGCGACTACTGGTTCCATTAGTAGAGGTGTAAGTTCTTCGTTTGTCACGTTAATTCCTAAGGTCAATGATCCGGTTAATTTGGGTGAATATCGGCCGATTACGTTGATTGGTGTTATTAGTAAAGTGATTTCAAAGATTCTTGCTAATCGAATCAAAGTGGTGATGGGGACGATTACAAGTGAAACGCAATCTGCGTTTCTTACGGGGAGATACATTCTTGACGGTCCCTTGATTATTAGTGAGATTTTTTCATGGGCGAAAGCGCTTGGTAAAGAGTTATTTTTATTTAAGATTGACTTTGAGAAAGCCTATGATAACGTTAATTGGGGATTTTTGTTATCTATTATGAGGCAAATGAATTTCCCCCAGGTATGGTGTAAGTGGATTAAAGGTATTTTATTATCGGCCCGGTCGTCTATTCTTGTGAATGGATCTCCTACATTCGAATTTAATTATGAAAAAGGCATTCGACAAGGGGATCCACTCTCTCTGTTCTTGTTTATCATTGTGATGGAGGCATTGTCATGTATGATTCGCAAAGCTTGTAATAGTGGGGCGTTTGATGGGGTTCGGTTACCAAACGGGGGTCCTACAGTTTCTCATCTTTTATATGCGGACGACGCAATGGTCATGAGAGATTGGTCTGATTTTAATTTCAAAGCGTTGAGGAGAATTTTACGCCTTTTTCATATGTGTTCGGGCCTTCGTATAAACTTGCAAAAATCTATTTTATATGGTGTGGGTAAAGAGTTGGAAGAGGTTGAAGATAAAGCGAGTGGCTTGGGATGTAGAGCGGGATCGATGCCATTTAAACATCTGGGTATTATTGTAGGTGCAAATATGAATCGGATTACTAATTGGGAGGCGATTATTGAAGTTTTCAAGAAAAGTTTGTCGAGGTGGAAGGCTACCATCTTATCTATGGCTGGGAGAATTACTTTAATTTCCTCGGTCTTAGAGAGTCTTCTTTCTTATTACTTTTCCTTGTATAAAGCGCCAGTGAAAGTGATCGCAAAGCTCGAGGCTATCATGAGAAGGTTTCTGTGGGGAGGGAATGAGGAAAAAAATAAAATACATTGGGTAGCTTGGGAGGTGGTTACTAAACCTAAACAAGAAGGAGCGTTGGGAATTAAGAAACTTGAAGATTGTAATAATGCTTTAATTCTGAAATGGTTATGGCGTTATCGGGTTGAAAAGGGGGCGCTATGGCGTAGAGTTATAGATGCGATACATGCCTCGGTTAGACGTTGGGAGCTGATCCCTTACAACAAAAGGTTTCCAGGAACGTGGTGTAAGATTGTTAACTTCGGGGCTCGGATGAAGGTTCAAGGTAAAAGCTTTATTGACATGATCAAAGGGAATGTTGGAGATGGGAAATCGGTGCGTTTCTGGATTGATCCTTGGTGTGCAGATGGTCCGTTGAAATTGATGTATCCAGAGTTGTTTAGATTAGAGCGTGAGAAATTCTCTACGGTTGAAGACAAGTTTGTCATGGTCGATGGAAGGGGTTTGGTTAGATGGAATTGGAAGGTCTACCCAACTTCACAGTCGGAGGTTAATCAACTTCTTAGCTTGCACATGAGGGTGGCTGAGACTATTCTAGTTGATAAGAAAGATTTGTGGAGCTGGCATGATGGTCCGGAGGTCGAATTTTTGGTCAAGGCTGCTCGTAAATGGCTTAAAGGTGAACAAGATACATCGGACGATCATATTTATAAATGGAGCAATTGGATTCCAGGTAAATGCAATGTGTTCATGTGGCGGGCTATAATGGATAAGATTCCGACTATGTGTGCTCTTCGTAAAAGAAATATTAATGTTGGAGATGGCTTATGTGTCTTTTGTGGTGAAGTTGAGGAGACGACAGATCATTTATTTACAGCTTGCAGGTTGATATCGGGAGTTTGGTTTGCCATTGCTTCGTGGTGTAACATCGCTCCGTTTTTCTTCTTTTCTATAAAGGATATTGTAAAGGTGATAGAGTACATGCTGGCATCGGATGCAAAGAAAGAGGTTGTGTATAGCGTTCTTATTTTAACATGCTGGCGTCTTTGGAAGGCTAGAAATGGTAAAGTTTTTTCTGATATTGACACAGAGGTGGTTAAGATCGTCTCGGACATTAAGTCGTTGGGATATTTGTGGTTTAAGAGTAGATATAAGAAGGGTTCGATTGATTGGAAAGGGTGGTATAATTTTAATTTTAATTTGATGTAATTGTACTTTGGCGTCTTATCTCTAGCTTAGAGATAATGCCTGTGTTTTGGTGTTAATGAAATTTGCCTTCCAAAAAAAAAGATATCTGTATAAGACACGATTAAATCTATTTACTGAAAAAGTACACTGCTTGGTTTTTTAATTTTTTTTTAAATAAATAGAATTAGGACTTAGGAGGCTATGATCAATCATTTCTTCTACTTGGTACATAAAACATACAACTATGTTATAGACATTAAATATAAAGTAGTTAAACAAGTTGTATTCATGTTTAATACTTATGTTATTCGCGTCATCAAAGACCTGTTAAACCCGATAAAACACGATTTGCCAGCCGATATGTGCTGACCATTCATCTCTCAATGTCTTAATTGTGGTTGAACCAATGACTAATGTGACCTGTACATTTTTCTAAATTATTTTTGTATTTTTTAACTGGTATTTTATTGTATTTTATTTTTTATAATTGAAGTTATCAGTATATGGTTTTTAGTAACAAAAAGTTATATTTTTAAGAATCATCTATTCTTAAATTCTGGTATGTTAACATTCTCTCTATTATTATAGAAATGAAGATTTTTTTATATACTTAGAATTTAAAATTTGATTTATTAACAATTCCTTTTTATAAGCTTAGAGACTCGGATATAATTCATTTTTTTTCTAATATTTATGTAACTAAATGTTTCCTTGTAGGAAGCTAAAGCTAATATATTCGTATCTGTTATAAATCAGACATTTTAGGCCCAATCCATTACTTATGGGCTTTAGGGTTTACAGTTTTGTTTATTATATATTGTAATGAAACAATGAAAATTCAGTTTTATCTCTATTGCTCTTTGGTTTTTATCACGTTATCAGCATGATTGCTCTTCGCTGGGAACATCCATCGATCTTCATCAGGAATTTTCAACATCAGGAATTCATTAACACCACTTTTGGATTCAGATAACTTTCCGTTCATCACAATCCGGAAATATGCATGCTAGCTCCAGTATAGCTATTATTGGTGATGAATGTCTGGTAGATAGCGGTAGTACTAACACTATTCTCAAATATATGAAATTTTTTTCTGAGTTGTCTCCGGCAGAGACACCGATTAGTACTATATCTGGTGTCAGTAACCTTATCGAAGGCTCCGGCAGAGCACACATAATATTATCTTCGGGTACCCAACTAACTATTGATAATGCATTATATTCAAGTAAATCCAGAAGAAATTTACTTAGCTTTAAAGATATTCGAAAGAACGGTTACCACCTAAAAACAATATCTGAAAATAATATTGAATATCTTCAAATTACTTCAAACAAAAATGGCCAAGAAACAATTATTGAACAATTAGAAGCCTTATCCTCTGGATTATATTGTACTAATATCAATCCTATCGAATCATACATGGTGAGTAACCGAAAGCTGTTAGATAAAGACACATTCAATATATGGCATGACCGTCTAGGTCACCCTGGTAGCATAATGATGAGACGAATAATCAAAAGTGCAACCGGGCATCCTCTCAAAAACTTAAAAGTTTTGCTACCACAAGACTTATCATGTGTAGCATGCTCTCTGGGCAAACTTATAACTCGGCCCTCACAAACTAAATTGATACATGAAACCCCATCACTTTTAGAAAGAATCCAAGGGGATATTTGTGGGCCTATTCATCCTCCGCGTGGACCATTTCACTATTTCTTGGTCTTAATAGACGCATCCTCCAGGTGGTCACATGTGAGTCTTTTAGCTACTCGAAATGTAGCATTTGCCCGACTTTTAGCTCAAATCATACAATTGAGAGCCAATTTCCCCGATAATCAAATTAGAAACATCCGGATGGATAATGCAGGAGAATTCACATCTTAAGCTTTTAATGACTATTGTATGTCAATTGGGATCAATGTTGAACATTCAGTACCTCATGTTCACACACAAAACGGTTTAGCTGAATCTTTGATTAAACGATTACAAATAATCGCTAGACCACTCTTAATGAGATGCAAATTACCATCTTCTGCATGGGGTCATGCTATTTTGCATGCCGCTGCACTGATTAGATTGAGACCAACTGCTGATCACGAATACTCCCCATTACAACTGGTCTCCGGACGAGAACCAAGTTTGTCCCACCTCAGAATTTTTGGTTGTGTAGTATATGTACCAATACCGCCACCACAACATACTACAATGGGACCGCAAAGAAGACTGGGTATCTATATTGGTTTTAACTCCTCGTCCATAATTAAATATTTAGAACCAATGACGGGAGATATGTTTACAGCACGGTATGCTGACTGTCATTTTGATGAAACAATGTTCCCAGTCTTAGGGGGAGATAGGGACAAAGAAAGACTGGTAACGCAAGAAATAACGTGGAATGCATCATCGCTATCAAATCTCGACCCCCGAAGTGGTCAATGTGAATATGAAGTCCAAAAGATCCTACATTTGCAAAGAATAGCGAATGAATTACCAGATGCATTCACAGACACGAATAGAGTGACAAAGTCACATGTACCAGCATCAAATGCACCTGCTCGAATTGAAGTAATCTCAGAAGCGATTACTATACAACGAAAGCGTGGGAGACCAATCGGTTCCAAAAACAAAAACCCACGAAAACGAAAAGAGCAAAGTAACGCAGTTGGTGAAAACTCACAAAAGATTATAAATGAAACCCCAGTAGAGGTAAATGTCCCAGAAGAGACAACTATAATTCCAGAGGAAAATGAAGTTTCAGAAGAAACACCGGTACCGAACGAAAATGAGATCTCTATTAATTATATACAAGATAGTACAATGTGGAACCGGAATAAAACACGTGTTGATGATATATTTGCATATGCTATAGCAACGGATGTAATCAATGAAAATGATTACGTACCAAAAACTTTAGAAGAGTGCATGCACAGAAATGATTGGCCAAGATGGCAAGAAGCCATAAACGCCGAATTGAATTCGCTCGAAAAGCGCCATGTTTTCGGACCTGTAGTCCGAACGCCCATAGACGTCAAACCAGTAGGTTATAAATGGGTGTTTGCAATAAAAAGAAATGAAAAGAATGAGATTGTATGATATAAGGCTCGACTTGTAGCACAAGGGTTTTCCCAAATCCCAGGAGTTGATTATGAGGAAACGTATTCCCCTGTAGTGGATGCGATAACCCTTAGGTTCCTAATCGGCCTCACAATCTCTGAAGGACTTCATATGAGACTAATGGATGTCGTCACCGCATATTTATACGGGACACTTGAAAATGACATCTACATGAAAATCCCTAAAGGATTAAAATTGCCTGAAGCATTAAAATCAACACCTCGAGATATGTGTTCTATAAAGCTCCAGAGATCTTTATATGGTCTCAAACAATCTGGTCGTATGTGGTACAATCGACTTAGTGAATATCTCGAAAAAGAAGGATACAAGTCTGATGTAATCAGTCCATGTGTTTTTATAAAAAGATCACTCTCAAATTTCACTATAATAGTAGTCTATGTTGATGATATCAACATCATCGGATCTCCTGAAGAGATAGAGAAAGCTGCTCAGTTGTTAAAGAAGGAATTTGAAATGAAAGATCTCGGTAAGACGAAATTATGTATCGGACTACAATTTGAGTATCTGTGCAATGGCACATTTGTCCATCAATCAAACTACATCTAGAAGATGTTAATACGTTTCAATATGGATAAAGCACATCCGTTTAGCGTACCTATGGTTGTCCGACCACTAGATCCACACAAGGATCCTTATCACCCTCAAGAAGAAGGCGAAGAAGTACTTGGTCCAGAAGTATCGTACTTAAGCGCGATCGGTGCCCTTATGTATCTCGCAAATAACACAAGACCTGACATTGCATTTGCAGTACATGTACTAGCGAGATACAGTTCGAATCCAACACGTAGACACTGGAATGGTGTAAAACATATATTCTGGTATATTTGCGGGACACAAGACTTAGGTCTTTTCTATCAAAAATATCAAAAGTCCCAGCTCGTTGGGTATGCTGATGCCGGATGTCTATCAGGTCCTCACAAAGCAAAAGCTCAGACAGGTTATGTATTCACATACGGCGGCACAACAATTTCTTGGAAGTCAACTAAGCAAACACTTACAGCAACATCATCAAATCATGCTGAATGGATAGCACTATATGATGCTGGTCGAGAATGTGTGTGGTTGAGATCAATGATTGATCATATACAAGAAGCATGCGGATTAGAACAGATCAAGAAAGAGCCGACAATTATTTATGAAGACAATGCTGCTTGCATAGCTCAAATCAAAGAAGGTTACATCAAGGATGATCGAACGAAGCACATCTCACCAAAGTTCTTCTCAACATATGACTTGCAAAAGGAAGGGGAAATTGATGTTTGCCAGATTAAGTCAAGTGAAAATCTAGCTGACCTGTTCACGAAATCTTTACCTAGAAGCTGTTTCGAGCAGCTATCACACAAGATCGGTCTTCGTAGATTGAAAGATGTTCGTTGAATTCAAGGGGAGAATTATGCACGCTGTACTCTTTTTCCCTTAACTAAGTTTTGTCCCACTGGGTTTTCTTAGTAAGGTTTTTAATGAGGCAGCATAGCTGATCCAGTAGTATCAGTTTATTTATTCAGGTCCTGAAGTACCTATTTAACATCATCCTGAAGTATGTTGTTAAACTGTGTGTAATTCTAAATGTCTGAGGGGGAGTGTTATAAATCAGACATTTTAGGCCCAACCCATTACTTATGGGCTTTAGGGTTTACAGTTTTGTTTATTATATATTGTAATGAAACAATGAGAATTCAGTTTTTTCTCTATTGCTCTTTGGTTTTTATCAATATCAACATATTTAATTTTTTTAGTTTATCTTTCTTGATGATTTAACTTTTTTTTAAGTTACATTAGGGGATATGTAAGCTTTTTTAGGAAATACATTTTGGTGAATTAGTTTTTTCTTTTGATAACTTTTCTTTAAGTTACATTAGGGGATATGTAAGCTTTTTTAGGAAATACATTTTGGTAAATTAGTTTTTTCTTTTGATAGGATCCAACTTTGGTGTTAAATGGGTCGTAAGCCCGTAAATACTAATTATTGGACCGGACCCAAAAATTAAGTGATATTGTCAAGCATATGAACTCAACCATGACATACATACTTGAAATGTGACACCGAACATAATCTGCTTAACTTAAATCTTTTTATATTCATGTGTATTCTAAAATTCTAAGACTACAACAAAGATGCGATACATATAAAACAACTATACCGATTTTCTTTATAACTTTTAAACGTTGGCTTAAACATCTTTTAAAAAACACATATAAAAGTAAATAGGTCAATCCACGAACCCATCATTTTAGCAAACGTGCTTACAAGCTCTACCAAAAACTAGCCCAAACATTCTAGAAAACCTAGATCAACAGATTTCATATTAGATTTATGTCGTATTTTCTGTGTTAGAAACTAGCCTAGAATTCTAATTCTAAGGGGCTGTTTGGTAGCCTCTTAATGACCATTCAGATGCTACCTCTTAATGGTTTAAAACATCTGAATGAATAAGAGGTAACCTTAAGTCTGAATGGTTAAGAGGTAACCTCTGAATGGTAAATCATCACATGTCACATTCTTCTACCTTCTTATTGGTAAAATTCTTAATAGTTCCATTAAGAGGTAGCCTCTTAATGACCATTCAGAGGCTACCAAACAGCCCCTAATTCTAATTCTAATTAATACAAAATCTCAAGTACAATTGATGGCAAAAAATAATCACATTTACATGAAGAGATTCAACAACATACAATTAAGGTCTGGATCAAAAGTTTTATAAAGAAACTCAACAAACGTGAATTTCAGAACACATAAACAGCAAATTAAAGAAAATCATTGTTTGATCTGCCTTGATGAATTCCTCATGAAAACTATTACTTGCACACCACGCAACACATACTATTCGCCAAATGAAGCGTCACAAAATTGATGTAGTAGTAGTAGCAGCAGGAGTATTAAAACCCGACAATCTCCTCCATCTTCTGCATCACATCAAAATTGGAATCCAATGTTAACCAAAAAGATTTACAAACTTTCAACACGTTTTACGCACGAAGCAAACAACATCAACAGAAAGAAACTAAAACGCATGTTCAATGTAATATTAGATTATAAACTTAATTATATTTACTTATTATGTATCGTTAGGATAGTTATAATTACATAACAGAGGTGTATATTCGAATAAGTGAAGGGGCATGATGGTTGAGACATACCGGTTTAAGACGGTAGTTATTCCCGCCGAGAATAACTGACCAAAGTAACTGCCCCCCCCCCCCCCCCCCCCTAGCATGTATATAACAACATTTGCTGGTAATATTTCCGGTACTAAGATTCTATAATATCCATTCATGTTTCTGTTCTCTGTACAAAACACACACACAAACACGAGTACGGAATGATTACGATGATGGCTTCCGCTAACATGTAATACATCGAATCACAAGAAGTTTGAGGTGTCTCATTTAACATTGTTTGCATATATTATAAGACCATGTGTAGTGGTAAGTTGTTATAATGCCCCCACCATGGGGCATTATCCGACACGTGGCATCCTAGTCACACTTGGGCATTATAGCAAAAGTGGCGTAGTGGGGCATTATGCCAATAACCCCTAATAACGCCCATATTATTTTTAATGAAAAATAAAAAAAAAGCACACCACATACACACGAAATTCAACCACTTTCAAAAGGTGTCGGAGACATGTGGGTACATGTGGGTAAAAGTGATTGGTGGGTCAACAATTAAACAAACCAATTCAGCGTTTTAAATATAACGCCAAAAACAATTTTTTCCAAAAAAAAAACGCTGTATAACGCCTGCTGTAGTGGGGAGGGGGCGTTTTGGGGCGTTTTTTTTCAATTTTTTTTTTAAAATAACGCCCCACTACGGGTGGTCTAACAACTACCAACAACGAAAGCAGCTTTTGGTTCATGTGACTGACTGCTAACAAGTTTTGAATCATCTTTTATAAGTTTCAAATTAATAGATAACTTTGTAGGTCAAGAGGGTCAACGGACACATCAGACCCAGAGTTTGGATTAATTAAGCATGTAGGTCAAACAGTTCATTTTTAATATATGAATTACAAATTAGAAAAGAAAAACACATATTTGTAGAGTACAATTCAATTCTTGTAGTAGCAACAAGAAAACTGTGACTAAATAAATTAGCAAGAAATTAATAACTAGGTAGTTCACACATTCATATTTAATATTAATTAAGTGTGTGTATATATATACGATTAGGTTCAAGAGTGAACACTAGTGTATTTGTGAACTGAGCGAACTAATCCTGTCCATACACGTGTGTAAATCAATGGCCAGATTTTGATGATGAAATACACTAGTGTATTTTATGATTTGATGATGAAATCCTAGCAATACACTTGTGTAAATCAATGGCCAGAATTTCTAGATTTTCTAGGATAAATACATCAATACTTGTACTTTGCATAATTTAAACTTCTATTTTTTATAGTTTTCGAGCAGACCATTTAAGTATCAGGATAATCCCTTGAAGACGTTTAATATATTATTCAATCCCTAAAACTATTACATCATATCCTTTTTTATTGTTAAAGGTTTATTTTTGACAGTTTTAGTCAAATCTTTGAAATTTCAAATTGCCAGCCTATTATTATAAATAAGTGCATTAATAAATTCATGAATTATTCAAGTCAAAGATTCATGCATTTTAACAACAAAAATTAAATAAACGAAATTTGCTAAGATTTGTAAAAATTCGTCAATGGCAAAATTGGAGTTTAAGTTGGGTAAATTATTTTCTACCTCATTTGTTATTTGTTCAGTCACTTCAAGTATAATTCTGTAATTTCCTCACCCCTTTACTATCTTCATGTCACTAACTCTATGTTGTTCAGTAATAAGCCAACAAGTAGATTAATTTTCTTATTTCATTGCATATCAAACCACAAGTGGGTTATTGTTGAAATAACATAATAATTTTAATCATTATACTTGACTAGTATATTTATTGATATTATTTATTACTTAATGTCTCCACCATGTCACTTGACCCCATATACACATGTGTGGTTTCAGTTTTGATAATTCAATTCTACTTAATAAAATTCAGTATAATGAATTTGAGTAAGGATTTCTCTTGACCGAAGTACATGCACCTAGCCTATATAAACTCATCACTACATTCACCTTTAGGCACATATGACACATGAGAATGTACCACAAAAACTCTCAAGTAAATCTAACTATATATACTCTTGATATTTCTAATCATATAATGATTTGGTTTTTGAGTCAAAGGTTAGTGCAACTGTTTTGACAAGTTTCAAGCACGAGTTGTATTAAGCTTGGAGGCGCACGACATTCTTAATTGCACCATGATCATGCGAATTTACTTTCAAGGCAGTGGTTGTTTCTTCACGACACAACTTTCAACTTTCTTTCCTATGATATGCTTTCTAACCTCTAATCAACATTTATGTTTTATCTAAACACAATTAGATATGTTTTATCTTTTGGTGTTAAATCATCATTAATCTAATATTGATCATAAACACAAACATGGCCATTAACAACTATTTGAAAGAGTCATTCCAGCTTTGGCTAGGTGGTAGAGGCCAGTGGCGAAGCTTAAATTTTTTTACGGGGGGTCGAAAACGTATATACCCAAAAATATAATTTCTATAGAACCGGGGGTCGAAAACATATATACCCAAAAATTTCTATACGAAAACTACATATATAACACTACTGGCCGAAAAGTTCGGGGGGTCGGGCGCCCCTCCCGGCCCCTTCAAAGCATCGCCCCTGGTAGAGGCTCTTGCCTCTTGGAGAAAAGACAAGGGTTGAAACTTTGAATTAATATTATTATGTTCTTTTATACATTGCAATTAAGCATAACTAATTAACTAAGAATTAGCAATTAAACCTTATTTTGTAAGTTTGTCACACCATTGGGTACATAAGGATCTTGACTTAAGCATCCTACTAAGTTGATTTCATTCAAAAGAATGTTAATATAGTGAATGCAAACAACATATACTGAGGGAAAATATATTCATATATTACACAATTATGCTCATCCAAGAGGCCAAACTTCAACTTCTCTAATCTATCATCACTTCTTTTATATAAAGTATATATATTGAAAGTACTAATACACATGACTTATTAAGTTCATCATTATATACAACTATGAGGATATATAGTAATTTAGCGGTTGAGGACATAAAGTGCAAAGCAGAAGTCATGTTACTAGGTGCAAACTCATTCCTATATTACTTGAAATATCCTAGTAATGCTTATGTTCTTGTAGATCATGTCAATAATATCTCTTGCCCTATAATTGTAGTGCCTCACGAAAAAGGTACTATACATTTTAACCATAGAATAACGTCCAAACAAATTTTCCAGTAAAACATCAACCTTACATTTGTTGGGTTAATCGGTTGGTTTAACGGGTAAATGGGTCATCCATCAGCTAATGGGTCATGGGTGAGAAGTTGTCCAAGTTTGACCGAGTTTTAAGTAGTTGAACATGCAGAAGAATTGAACGTTGAAGCTTTGCTGAAAATAAGGAAGTGGTGGGGTTTATTTTGCATGTGTTTTATTTGATTTATTCTATTTTTTAGGAGGTCTAGGTGAGTCTATATCTATATATATGATTTATTTTTATTGAATGGAAGTGTGAGTTTGTTGAGTGCAACAACACTTACCATTTGGCCGACAGATTATAATCTCAACTTACAACAAAGATATGTCATGTTAGATTTAGCCCTAACGACCGTGTACTTTATCTCTTGAGAAAATCATTTTGTGTTGGGATCTCGATCAAATGTCTGCCTGGGTGACGTCCAAATTCGGATCATCATACAAATCCAAATCACACTTAAACAAGAACAAATACTAGTTAATACACCCTCATCACACAAAGGTTGAGCACTCCATGTATTAATACCTAAATATAAGCTGAATCTATACGCCTCGCTTGCGGTATGCGCATATAATGTATATATGTGTGGGCGCTCGGGGGGCAAAAGTGAAAGTGCACTAATTTTAACGTTATTTTACTAATTTCGTGAAAATAACATTAAAAGAGGGGAATGGTTAATCATGCATCATGTGGTGGCGTTGATAGCCGAAAGACAAGGGAGTACATGCACTAATCGGCCTTTGTCTTAATTGCTGAGTGTTATGGGGTAGAGGTAAGGTTGTCTACATCTTACCCTCCTCAGACCCTACATTAGTTTTGCTATTAGTGAGATTTAATGAGTATGATGATGATGATGATGATATAAGACTATGGGGTATGGGGCGGGGGTTGGGTACAAACGCCCAAGTCACCACCCCGGGTGGGCTTGGGTTTTAGCGTGGCCCCTTGGGCGGGGGTTTCAGCCTGGGCGTTGGGTGGGCCTAGCGGTCTTCCGTGGCCGGCTCTCATTGGCTGGGTTGGCTAGGCTATAGGTGGCTAGGCTTTTTTTTTTAATTTTGTGTGTATTTTTATAATAATTGAAAAAAAAATTATTACACGTGGCCAACCCACGCGGGCTAGCTACGCCCCGCCATACCGACCCAACATGCAACTGACCAGCGACGCCCCTCAAAGTCTACGTGTCAACCCATGCTCCAAACCCTTGCCCCACCATACCCAGCGTGTAAGCTGAATCTAAAATGTTTTGTTGGGCAAACTCAAATCTCATATGACATGCCCACATATAAACTTGAAAAGTTGTTACTTCTATCAATACATAATTTTAAAATGAAACCATGTTTTTTATAATAGGTCAACGGTCAACCTAAATCAATGTGGTCACTAGCAGCACACTCTAGTCAGTTTTATTGGTCAATGTATCTTAACTATATAACAGTCCAAGTACTTACACTTACACCTACTTCAATATAACTTAAACATCCAAAATTTTAGTTTTAATGCATTATTCAATACTTTAATATATTTACAGCCCCATGATTTTTCAAAATGATTGTTATGGATTTAAGTCTGGTCTAAGGCAAAAATTAAAAGTGTTTAGGTTGAGTCAGAGGTTTTATCATAGTAGGCCTTCGCCTAATGGATTTCCTCTAAAATGATAGCGGGCCAGCACCATTTGCATTCGTGGACGTAGAAGGCCTTTTGCCATTGATTTACTCGGATGATTAGGCTTTTGTTAGTCGCTAAAAAATATATTTTAACATATATCTTTTGTAATGACAATATATAAATAATAATATATGAAAAATTAATGGACCATTGTACGTGCATGGTGATGACCAAAAAGCAACCATGGGTTAAGAAGGATTGAAACCCTAGCTAGGCTGGCTGGCTGGTGGGGTGCGTGCTTCCCATTTTCACATTGCTCGAGAACCCACTGAGCCCAGCAAAATATTAATTTCGATTTCAGTGAAACACCTTTGCCATTGGCCACTAAACAAACTTTTATTTAAGGAAACTTGTCGGATTTTTTAGTGCAAGTGGCTCCCTTTAATCTCAGTGGTTAACACCTGTCTTTTCCAATAGACATGCTTGATATTAAGGATACCAAAATATGAATCCACATACCCAAAAGCCAAAATTAAAGTTTTATAATCTTTTTATCCAGTTTTTGTATTTTTCCAATACTTGATCCACCATTACATGTATGTATTCTAGATTAAAGATATTCCTTTTAGAAGGATGATTAATTTAGCTAACAAGAAATAATATTATTTATCATGTTATTCATAAGATTATTAGGATATTCACATTCTATACTTTTTTTTTATCAGATGTACCTCTTCCTCTACATAATAAATATCAATCTCTTGATGTTCTTGCATTTCATTTTATTAGATGTTGATGAGGAGCAGAACTAAGAGGGGGTCAAGAGGGTCTCTCCTACTTTCGTGGCCACCTTAACTTGTTGTATTTTTTTAGTCACTTTTCAAGAAAGATACGAGTTAGACTCTTAAATGTTAATGTAACTGCATAAGTTACATTCACTAGAATTTGTTACATTCACTAGAATTCTAGGATATTCACTAGAATTTGTTGGATTTTTTAATTTTTAATATAAAATCTGAGTTTTTTTTCCGAGAGAATATGAGTTGGACTCTTAGCTATAACGCACAGAACCTATAATAGCCTCTCGACTATAAGTTCTGATTCCACCATCGATTACAATATTAACCATAATCACTTACGATAACTCAAATAATTAATTAACGTGCAGACATAATGTAAGCAAGTAAAATAATAATAATAAAAGTGATGTAGAACATACCACCAAAGATGAAGATTTTAAGCTAGTTCTTTGATTTCTGATCAGAATGCCTCCCTGAAGCATCACCTCCACCGTACAGTTGCAACCGTTGAGACTCGAACCCAGCTGCTTGAAAATGATCAGGACCAGGAGCCATGAAGAAAGGGAAGTTTGCAGATGCGGATCCATCCACCATTGACCCGTGCTGAAACGACCTTTGAAGTTGATGAATATGTTGTTGTTGATGATGAGACAATAAATTGGACTGAAGGGTCCCCCTATTCAAACCCGAAGCTAACCCACCGGGTGCAAAGTTCCCTTGAAAGAAAGGGAACTGATTGTTCTGTGGTTGGTGTTGGTTCGCTCCGGTGGGGATGTTGTTGAATTGTTGCATTTGAAAGTAATCCATATTATGGGAGTTTGAATTGTTGTTGTTGTTGATTCCACCGGTTAGAAGATCTGTGAATGATGAACTACCGTTCACAACGACCACCGCGGTTTCCTTAACCTTTTCCTTCTTCGCAGCTAAATCACGAGCGCGTTCTCGAGCCCGGATCCGGTTTTCGGACCGGGCTAGCGAGAGTCCGGACCCTTTACTGGTCTCGGATGTGCTACTGCACGCATTGTTATTGTTATTATTACTGTTACTATTACTTTGCTGATGGGGTTGGTGGTTTGGATCTTCAAAATCCGTGTCGTTTTCAACGGATTTGTTGTTGTTGTCAGCTGCTATGAGCTGACGTTGTTCCCGGTGGTGGTTACCACAACCACCACCGGGAAAAGACGGGTCGAGTGACGGAAGCTCGTCGATGGAACTCGACGCAGCTTTTATCAGCCACTCGACCGCCTTACTCGGCTGGTCGTATCCTAACCGGTCTTGTAGATCGTAAAACTCGATTGCAGTGGATACGGACAGCCGAATACGGCGGTCTCTCAACCCTTTTGAGGTTAACACCTTACTATGTCTATCTTTTCCACCAGAAGCCCTAGAAACCCTAACTATCCTAGACGACGGCCACCCGCACAACCTCCCAATACCGCCACCATCTCCCACCGGAAACAGATGGTTACCTTTTTGGGTAGCTATTTTACTAGGGTTTGAAGAAGTGTCACTAATTACAGAACTGCCATTACAACTAATTTTTTGAAACTTACTCACTTGTCTTCGAATTTCATCATCACCCTCCATAGTACGGTTTCATACCTTGCTTCAACAAACACAACACTTTCTCTCTCTTAAACCCTTTTTATAGAGATAAAACAGTGTAAATCTAGAGAGAGAAAGTGGTTTGCAGATTAGATGTGGGTAGTGTACTAGTTGGTGTACTTTGCATTGAGAACAGATGACATTATTATTCCAGAGTAAACAAAACACACACTTAGTGTGTGTAAATGTATACATACAGATGTGTGTATGTATACATTTTGTGGGTTCGATGTGTGTCATTCATGAGGTGTTTGCAGGCCGGAAATGTCAGAAGGGAAGCTCCGTTTAAAGCTTATCTTTTTACTGTGTTATTAAAAAGCAAAGGCTGTGGATTTCAACAGAGAAAGATCAAGAATTGAAGCGGTAAAAATTAAGAAAATAATTTTGGGATTTTTATATATTATTTTGTTTATTTGTGAAAAGTAAATAAAAAGGTTTAGGCTTGTTTTAGCAACTGCTTCTGCTTTTAGGGCAACTTATGATTCATGAAAAGGGCTAAATTGTTTATGATACATGTTAAATGTCACCAATGGCTTTAGTGTTTATTTCTCATTTTAAAAATGTATTTGTGTCATGTGAAAGTAGTGGTGTAATTTGTTAGCAAGTATAAGTTTAATTGTTAAAAGCTCGAGACGAATGGAGTTTAAACGAGTTTGAGTTTCAAACCGGAAGATTGATACATGAGTCTGAGCCTGAGCTTTAAATGGCGAGTTTGACTAAACTTTAGAGTTAAACGAGCCTATTATTTTATAAAAATATAATAACTTTTTTTAAATATTTACAGATTTATTGTCGTTATATATGTAATCACAATAATGACAACAAATATATATATATATATATATATATATATATATATATATATATATATATATATATATATATATAGAGGAAGGTTCATTTGAGAAGAAATTTAATGTAAGAAGAAAGGACATATTAGTAAAATAGTATTTCATTTATAACTTACACATATCAAAATTTTCCAACATACATATCCTACACATTATAGAATTTTATCCTACACAGTCGAAATTTATCCTACACACCTCGAAATATATCCTACACAACTACTAATTTATTCTACACTTTAAATTAAGTTGTTTTTTTTTTTTAATTTGGAAAAAGTATATATATTTTGAAAACGAGTTACAAATTTAATTTAGTTAGTCATTAAAGGAGAAGAATACAAATTAATGATTTATATAAGTTTACCAATATACCCTTATATTAAAATTAAATGCAAATATTAAATGAAGTAAAATAAAGCATTCTTATTGGTTGAAACTTCTTCTTTTTTCTTCTTAAAAAAATCTTCTCATTTGAACCTTCCACTATATATATATATATATATATATGCTGATTCAAGGATCCAGCGAGTTTGACGGAGCTTTGGTCCCGACATGATGTGTCCGGTGCGTTTATTACGACTAAGAAAGGAGTAGAAGATAGACACGACATCGAGCAGTCACTTATAATCTGGTCTCTATTGATTATTCAACGTTTACAGCACCACGAGACCAGTTGGACAGCATTTTCCTCTGGGAACCAAAAGCTTGTCCAAATGGGAGCCCCAACCCCTTATTTATAGACAACTACCTATGAGTCCATCCGATCGGATTGCCATCCGATCGGATGGTCATCCGTCCGGATGGACCTTTACAATATCAAAACCTGTCCAACTTCTCTCTTCTATACAATATTCAACACACGCTCTATCCAACTATTCGCACAGTGGCAGACATACGAAATATGCACCAACAGATTCCCCCTCGGATGTCACTGTCGAATCGTCTTTAAAACTTTGAGAACCTTGAGCCGTGTTTGAATATTCTGTAATCGTCAATTTTTCTACAACTTCTATCAGGTATCTTGATATCTGACTATCCAAATTCCTCCTCGATTGATAATTCGGATTTGCTTTTGCCAAAGTAAAGCACGAATTCCCCTGGAATGAATCTTTCACGTCTTTTGCATAGTTTACGACTCTCCTCTGATTTGCTAAACTGCAATCTTCACGAACAATCACCAACTTGAAACTAATCAATGCAGCATCCTCTATTTCAACGTTAAGTGTATCCGAGCTCAGTTTTTGATATAACTATTTAGCACCACGATCTCGCATTCCGCCTGCTCGATCTAAGAATGTACAAAAACTCAACCGGCAATGATAGAAACTTCAAATACCCCACTGGTTAACTTCAAATCTGTGATTCCCCCTGAAGATCTGATATCCCGTTTACCGTGATCAACGATAACGCACCATAAGAAAGACAGATCCGTGTAAACGGTATTCACCACAATCAGCAAATCTTTATCGGAAAACAAATCATCTAGTAATGTAATCTGATCTCTGAAGCATTCGTCCACAATCAGATTCATCTCCTCGGATAATCTAGATCTCAGAAGCTATCATCCACGATCACTCTCAGATCTCTGATGCTTTCTTCCACGATCAGATATCAACACCTCGGATCATCTTGATCTCGGAAGCTTACACCCACGGTCAGATTCACATTCCCCATGACAATCTGAAGTCGAAACTACCCGAATACTGTTGCAGTGTCACGAATTTCAAAAAATGCCGGAATTTCAACATACGACAGTGAAATTTTTATTCCCCCTCATTTTTGCAAATTCTGATGTCTCTATCACTAAATTCCCCCTCAAACTGAATTCAGTTTTCAATTCTCTTCTCCGAAAAACTTGACCAAACTAGAATATCACAATATTTGCCACAATTGTCAGTTTTTCGTCTTTGCGGATTTTACGATTTGGCCCATAAATAGTCAGATAACTCAGAATATGATAATTCTGCACTGCTATCCTGACTACCCCACTAACTTTCACAATCCGTGATCGCATCATCAAATACGTTCACTGAAGCCCTCGGCGGTGTCCCCGAACAACCCAGCTTGGTCGATAAAAACCCGAAAAAATTGTCAATCACCAAATTTTTTCTGGAGACTCTCCTCGTCGTCGCGATCAAAAAATGCCTTTTTTGGCATTTGATCACCTGGCCGAATGTCATGGATCGGATGGTCATCCGATCGGATTGCCATCCGATCGGATTATCATTCGATCGAAGGACAAAATGGGCAAACTTGTGTTTGTGGATCGAATGGTCATCCGATCGGATTGTCGTTCGTTGAAAACAACTTAATCTTTCAAACACTCCATAGTGATATGGATCGGATGGTCGTCCGATCGGATTGCAATTCGATTGAAAAGCAGTTAACCTTAAATAATCCTTCAAGCAAGATAGTGATGTGGATCGGATGGTCGTCCGATCGGAAATGTTTTAACAGCTCAAGAACACTCTAAATCACGTTTTTTTCGATCCAGAATCTTTATTTGTGTGAATTTAATGATGAAACTTCACAGGATTGTGCACGAATCAATTTCGAACAGAATGATGTCTTCAATTCCAAAATCCATACGTGAATTGACCTTTATTTTAATGACTTTCTCTGTTTAACGTCAAAACTTCCGTTTAACCCAAAATTGATGAGCTTTGGGTGATTTAACCGACTGTTAGATCGATTAAATCAGTACCGTAGCTCTGATACCACTGCTGATTCAAGGATCTGGTGAGTTTGATGGAGCTTCGGTCCCGAAACGACGTGTTCGGTGCGTTTATTACGACTAAGAAAGGAGTAGAAGATAGACACGACACCGAGCAGTCACTTATAATCTGGTCTCTATTGATTATTCAACGTTTACAGCACCACGAGACCAGTTGACAACATTTCCCCTCTGAGAACCAAAAGCTTGTCCAAATGGGAGCCCAATCCCCTAGTTATAGACAACTGCCTATGAGTCCATCCGATCGGATTACCATCTGATCGGATGGTCATCCGTCCGGATGGACCTTTACAATATCAAAACCTGTCCAACTTCTCTATTCTATTCAATATTCAACACACGCTCTATCTAACTATTCGCACAGTGGCAAACGTAGGAAATATGCACCAACAATATATATATACTAGTTTATAGACACGCGTATTACACGAGTTTGTACAATATAAATGATATAGTTATATAATCTTTAAAAAGCTTTATATTACTAACGACCTATGTTAATTAGTAACGAAACTTTATATATACGAATTTCTATTACCATATTATAGTTCAAACAATTAACTTGAATTTATTACAAAAATTGGCCCATATTAATTAGCAATACTGAAAATACCATAACAGTCATGTATTACAAAGGTTGAATACTGAAAAACATGTAATAAACAAATTTTTATATTATTAATTTGAATGAAATTATGTATTACGTTACATATAATAATGTATAAATAATAATAATTTTTATCCTTGTGTATTTAAATATAACTTTTATTTAAAATAAATCATTAAGACCTCAATTATTTAACAAAATTTATTATTTAAGTTGTTCTTTTTCTTTTTATTGGTAAAAAGCCAATTTTATTGGTATGAAATAAATTAGATTTGTTATGTTGTTCTTTTTCTCTTTATTGGTAAAAAGCCAATTTTATTGGTATGAAATAAATTAGATTTGTTATTCTTACTAACATTGTTATGCGAATTTAATTAATATATAGTATTTGTGAAGTTATGATATAAGTTAAAGGTTTATATATGTTAAATAAAATCTTTTCATTATTAAAGGTTATTTGACTATGTCACAAATGGGTATAAAGTTCAAATTAATATATTTTTAGCTCTATTAAATTGAAAACACATCATAAATCAATGTAGCTACAAATCTTAATATTATCTCAGGTTAATCTTCTTTCGTCTCGTCAACAACAACTAAGATGATACTGCAAAACAAGCAACACACTATAAGCTTGTTACAAGGAGGAGAATAGGGGGTTCTCCTTGTAACCACCATCCGCCGTGAGAATAAGTATCAGATTTGAGGATAATAGTGTGTGTATTAAGTGAGAGAGCAAGAGAGTGTAACACCTCAGATATTCGTGACAACAATAAGGCAACACGTGTCCAATCAACTCTCAAATATTCTCGATAAGTTGGACGAGAGGGACTAATTTTGCAAAAAAATGTGGAAGTGTGGATGTGGAGGGGTCAAACATGGGAAAATGCCAAACTTTTGGTTCTAAAGGTCCAATGCGGACCAAAAGGCATATGCCTTACGATCCTTAAGGAATTCATTTCTTTTATTTTTTGAAACCTCATGCGGACCGCAAGGCTCAGTCCATACGGTCTGCATGGCATTTAAAATCTGCGGGCGCCATAAGCTCATGCGGACCACATGGATCACCTCATACGGTCCGCATTTGGTTCGCTGGCAGTCCAGAATTAGCTAGCAACTGCAGCTGCTTCTTCTGCTAATTTGGTCGCGATTTTGGCCACCTTGCTCAGTGTTTGGACACTTGAGGTGCCACTAATCCTTCCCTAAACACCTCAGGGAACACTTGGCAAGATTTGAGGGCTTAAGTTCAAGTATAAATAGCCATGACCTTGGTTCACTTGAACTTGCACCTTCACAAAATATTTCTCTCTATCTCCTGTAGTGTTTCTGATCTATAGAAGCCTCCTACTTGAAGTTCAATTGTAACACCTCGTAAAATCATACCCAATAAAATAAAGACACGTGTCATGTACGGCAAACGTGTTATAAGCCCGGATCAAGTTAAAAGATGTATGGTAGGATTTAAAAGTGTCGACATGTTAATTAAATACCTCTGAGCGACCTATTTATAAATCCCAAACCTTAAGGTATTTTATAAACATCTGAGATATATATTCAAATCCGGTTATCCTTAATGGTAATTAATTTAAATCTCAAAGAAATGGGTTCCATGAGTTTTACGACAAATCCTTAATTTAAAAATCTTCTTCAATAAAGTCCAAATGGTGTAAGTGCATGGCAACACTCTCAAGGACATGCAAGATCTGATTCATGGTCCCCTCGTGCTGATAATGACTGAAGATTCGAATTATAAAAGATTGCATGGTCAAAGCTTAAAAGTTTTCAAGTTTTTGTCTTCTGGTCATCGGATACGGACCGTATGAGCCTAGGCTTGCGGTCCGTAAGACTGTAACTGGGTATTCGAAAATCAGAGTCGGATGCGGACCGCATCAGTATTGTCTTACGGTCTGTAAGAGGTGGATACGGACCGCAAGGGTTTTTGCTTTCGGTCCGTAAGGCTTTCGCTGGCATTTAAAAATTGGCAGTTGCCTGTTATAACCGGTTACACCGCCTTAGTTGCATGGTTTTCGAAATACAGGAGTTGGGCCAATGGTTTTTCATGCATAGCGGAACTTGTAATCATCTGGGATCAATCCTAGACTTGTTTGGCATGATCTTGTTCAATCAAAGTCCATATATATAGAGCACTTGTTGCAACCATTGGACTTGCTCATTTCAAACCATTTCAAGCTGATCTCTGGAGCTTCTCTGGTCTTCAACAAGTTTCCTTAGGATCCATAATTTTGCTTAGGACCTTTGTAAGTGTCCTTAACCTCTTAATTTCAGTTTTAATTAGCTTAATGACCATAAGTCAAACTTATCGTAATTAAAGTTTGACTTCGTGATTAATCACTAATGGTCCAGTCATTAGTTATATTAAGAGTAGTTATAAGTTGGTAATTATGTAGGTAATAAACCCCTAAGAGGGCACCTACTGATTATCACCCTAACTTGGTCAAATGTCGGGTCAAACCTAATACTAAAAAGTCAACAGAAAGCTAATTTTCAAATAATCACATAATTAACAATGTAGAAGCCATGAAACCTGTTTTATCACTTGTATAATTTGGTAATTAATGTAAGAACATGTCTAAGCATGTTCAACCCGACAATTTCAAGTTTATGCTCGGTTTGGAACTGAAAGTCGCAAAAGTTGACTTTTGCTCTGACTTTCCGTTCTGAACCGGTTTAGAATATTTTAGAAATGCCTTAGAGCTCTATTAGGACCAGGTTATAGGTTAGTATAACCCTCTGTGATTATACAACTTGGTTCCTTTGTTATCCGATTCATATGCATGTTTCCGTTATATGCCTAAATATTGACTATTATGCCCTTTTAACCCTAAAACGAGATTTTTGAAAATATTAAAGAACAATAACCTTTGTTACTGAATTATAAACTTGTCCCTAAAATTTGACATCAGTTTGAGGTCTAGATTAGGAGTTATGCTCGTTAACGTAAATTGAAAGCTTTTTATTAATTAAACGGCATAATTAGCGTATAGCCTATCTAAACCCAAATTTTGATACCAAATTTTTTACCTACTGATGTAATATAATATTTTGGGATTTTTACAGATTTTTATTTATTTTTAGGCTGAGCATAACATAGGGTTCTAGCTTTGTTTCGGTAATTGTTGGTTATACCCTTTTCTTGAATAAAAGGAGTTTTACAAAACATTTTGATACCCAACCTTTTGCTACTGATTTTATACGATAAATAAAATATTTTAAGGCTTCTCGAATGATAAAAATATCAGCTTTTCTAAAATAACCCGGAAATCACTTAAAACCGCCTTTTTACGCGTTTTAAACGCATAGTATGTATTAAAACTATTTTAAATATATAAGACTTAATACCTACTGATATTTTTAGTAAATTTTTATACTTTAACGGTAAGCAAAAATTTTAAACTCAGAGTTCCAGATTTGACCTTATAAGCTTATGTGAAATTACCAAAATGCCCCTTCGGTGCATAGCTTGGTTATAAACAATAAATTTCACATATATGTAATACCATACTGATATAACTTATTAAATTAAGTATTTTTACTAATTATATCAGACCTGAATCTCAGATTAATATATAAACTCTTTTATAACCTTTAAAATGACCAAAATACCCCTACGGGGCTAAATTTGAGTTTAAATTCATTTTGGGAATAATGGAAGATATCTTACTGATGTCACAACATATTTAAGGCATGTTAACTTAGGAAACCTGTATATGACTCTTATGGTTGCCCGTTACGCATTTTTCGCATTCGATTCGGTTTATGTAACTAGTTTGCATAAATTGACCGAAACGGGTCAAACCTTATCATTTTTGTCTCAAAATCCAGAATGTGTTTAGTTTACCCATATTATACAAGTCATCAAACTTGTCGGGTCTAAATCACATTCTATTCCAGTCTTCGCTTAATCGTGCGTTTGAACCGTAGCTTCCTTTAAAACTAACCGGTCTAAGTTTAGGCTTAATTAAGACCCGTTAGGAATCTAATAGGTTATTAAAAACCTTCGTTCCAGATTAGGAGCCCAGTAAAAGCTACTTGCACTCGCTGATTTTGATATCTACTTGCTCATGTAAATACTTTTAACTTATTTTCCCTTATACGGGCTTGGGATACAGTATTATAATAATACCGCTTGGTCGGGTATGTAGTTATTTAAATTGGATTGTGATTAATATATTTACATAACCCGTTTTAATATGTTTTGTTTGGTATATGGCCTTTGGGGGGTTAATGACCATGTCCCGGATATCCTTGGCATCATTTATTGAAATGGCCACGACTTAAGCAGGGGGTGTAGGCATACACCTGACAGTTGCATATGTAAAAACGGTAATCCACAATAAGGAAAAATTCCTTGTGGGTATTATACCAGTGGTGTGTCAGTTAATCTTGTCCGGCTCTTCTAACCGGCCCTGACGGACGGCAAACATGTAAAACTGTATACAAGATTATTTTTATAAAATAATTGTCCCAAGTTATAAAAGATATTTTGTGCCTTGTGCATTCAAACCAATTTTCTAAACATTTTCAAAATGAGTCAGTTAATTGTATTTACCAGTGTAAAGTGACGTATTTTCCAAAAAAGGTTAAGTGCAGGTACTAAACGGAATAGGCTGGCTACCTTAGCATCAATAAGAGTCTTGCGAGCTTAGATGCCTTTAAATCTGTTGAACAATGTTTCCTTTTTACTTTGAACCGCCAGTGGATCTTTTACAACCGTTTTGTAATACTTGAGATTACTTTTCATTCGGTTTGTAATATATCTATCTTTTGCTTCCGCTGTGCATTAAAATGTGTTGTTTGACTATGACGATATCAACTACGTCACAATACTCCCCACCGGGCCCACCGGTAATACGTGAAAATATCAGGGTGTGACAGGTTGGTATCAGAGCCAACATTAAGTGAATTAAACACTAGCCTTTTGTGTTTAATCTCAATGACACAGTTTGCACATTCCTCAACTTTCGAGTCTAGACAAAGAACTTAGGACTAATCCTAATTTGTTTTATTCTTTATGTGCTTTCTTTGTTGTTATCTTTGTTTATGTTGACAGGATCAAAATGCCGCCACAAAGAAGAGGAGGAAGAGGAAAGGCACCAATCACAGGCCACGACCACGAAGCTGGGCCTTCTCATAGGCGAACCCCATCCGTAACCAAGAGTACAAGTCCCCAGGAAGACTGGAGGACGTATCTGGAGCCAGCGAGGCGATCTGTCTCGCTAAGTTCGTCACCCTCCTATCACCACTCCTTTGGGCCACAGTTGGAGAACGAGCCCCACAACTCCCATCCTTCCTTCATCCCTCTCCAACGTTCAAACTCACACCACTCCTTTAATGACCCAACACCCTATTTCCAGCGCCGGTTTAACCCGGCCAACCAGGTACAAGAACCAGTGGGTTTTAACCCATTGGGACCGGAAGACCATTTTCTGGAGGTCAATATATGGATCTGGACGAAGACACCGATCCCGCTGAGCCACCGTCCGGAACCCCTACACACCCATCGAAATTTCTGATGGGTCATCATTTCATGGATCACCTTATCGTAGTCCAGACAGCTACGAGGCGAGATTCGCCCAATATGATTGGGTGTTTACTCCCTCCTACCACTCGTCTCTGCATCAGCAGCAGTAGCAGGATCCTTCCAAGGATTCGCTTTTTGTGGCAGTCACTCCGCCACCACCACCACCACCAGTTCAGCAGCCGCCTCCGGAGCCACCGAGGTGGAGAAGATCAAACGCACGGATGTCCGTACGAGGGGGAGTCCGTATCAGCACCCCTCAACCCTCAAGTGGCAGTCACTACCCGCTACTTTATGAAAACCCACAGATGGGAGGGCCTTCAAACCCTGTCTCTGAGGTGAACTCTGCGCCTATCGCGGCACCACCAATGGGTTATGATAACCCAATTCCTGCATACGCCGGTTCAGCGGCGTATAACCCATTTGAGCAGCCAGCCCATACCAACTACAACTATGCTGATGTTGACCCATACCAGGTAGCATGGGACTACAATGCTCTTCTTCCTGAAGGACCCTATGGAGGTCCCTGGACGACAGGATATCCGACCTATGGGTATCAATACCCGCCACCTCCTCAATCTCTGCAGCCGCAGCAGCCGCAACCGCCGCAGATCCAGCCACCACAACAACAGGAGATTCTCCAGAGGTTGAGCCAGGTGGAGAGGGAGGTCCAAGAAGAGCGTAGGAACAACCGGGGTTTTCTCAAGGGTTTAGCAAGTCGATCAAGGGGAAGAGCAAGAAAAGGGATTTTTGAAGAATTCCTTATTTATTTATTTGTATTGTAACTTCCTTGTTTTAAATCAAGTCCCTGCGTGGACATCTATTTTTGTATTCAGTCCCTGCGAGGACTTGTATTTCCTGTATTAGCCCCTGTGTGGGCATGTTTTTTCTGTTAAGTCCCGTTTAGGGCATTATTGTACTCTTTTTATTCAAATTATGGATTGTGCTAAATTTTAATTATCATTGCATACATGAATATAATATGTAAAATAAAAATAAAATGCCATTCCTTTTAAAAATAAATATGCCATTATATATTAAATAAATCTTAAAGGCAAAACCTAGTCCACGTGTCATATTAAGACCGGGTCGTGATGGTAGTACCTTATTAATATTCAAATTCTTGTTAACATCTGAAAACATGTTAACACTCCTGACAAAATGTGATTCGATAAAATCACATAAGTCATCCTTATATTGGACCATTCCAATTCCTTTTAATATTATATTAAACATCCAATAGTGATGTAATGCCTGCGGGCCATATTCATTGTCAAATAAGGCAAAAGACAGTGGTGGTCTTCGACTCCCTGTCAAGAAGAGGTAATGAAC
Source organism: Helianthus annuus (assembly GCF_002127325.2). Taxonomy (NCBI): domain Eukaryota; kingdom Viridiplantae; phylum Streptophyta; class Magnoliopsida; order Asterales; family Asteraceae; genus Helianthus; species Helianthus annuus. The sequence continues at coordinate 58,905,745 of NC_035447.2, read as the reverse complement.
TATGATTCAAACCTCAATACCTTGATCTTATAAGATCATGATTCAAAATTTAAAATTTGTCCTTGTGACCTGGCCTTTTGTGCCATTATAAAATATTAATAAATTATAACTAAGGATTATTATAATGAAAAATCCTGAATGTATATGCTTAACAAATTAGCCAATATGGTTCTTGATACCATGGTTAATAAATTATCAAGAATGATAATACTGTTATAGACTTCTGAATAAATGAAAATCATTATTTTATGTAGCAATCAAGCTACATGCCTGGGTCAGACGAAGTCAACAGTCATCCCAGGGAGAATCATGATACATCCCGAGTCAATGTAGCAGGAGCAGAGTTGCAGGCATTAATAGATTATGATGTTACACAAGCTTTGGACAGGCAGTTCAATGAATCCAGTGGTACAATGAATAGGGATCAATGGATAGACATTTTTTGAGGAGGAGAATCCAGGATGAACGCTTTCATGTCAGGACTCAGTCTGTACCACACTCGAAACCACCCTCAAGAACTCATACTGCTCACAATAGTGATTCCCATCACTCATCAAACCAGAGGAGTGTTCCATCTAGGAAGGTTGTGCTAAATCAAGAACCACGTGATAAAGGTTGCTCCTATAAGTATTTCGTTTCCTGCAAACAAAGGGATTTCACTGGGGAAAAAGAAGCTATCGACTGCATGACATGGTTGGACGAGATGGACACCGTGGTCGATATCAGTGGTTGTGCTGATAGGGATATTGTGAAGTTTGTATCTCATTCGTTCAAAGGTGAGGCACTAGCTTGGTGGAGGTCTTTGATCCAAGCTACTAGGAAGATCCCATTATACAATCTGTCTTGGGATCAGTTTGTGACGTTGATCAAGGAAAATTACTGCCCTCAGCATGAGGTTGAAAAGATCGAGGTTGATTTCTTGTCGTTAGTTATGAAGAACCTGGATTGCCAAGCCTACCTTACGAGCTTCAACACTATGTCTCAATTGTTCCTTATCTTGTGACACCGGAACCCAAGCGGATAGCTCGTTTCATTGGGGGTTTAGCCCCAGAGATCAAGGCGAGTGTGAAGGCCTCTCGGCTGTAACACCCGTTCTTATAAATCATGGTTTAACGTATATTTTACAAAACAGTCATGTAATTAAGATTACATATACATCGAAAATACGGGCTTATTAAAACCTTTTACAATTTAACAGTTCAGAACATAATGTAATTAAGTTCGTCATTTAAAAGTAACATCGAAACGTCATGCGGAAGCTTTGTTCTTTATGTGTTCGGTTCCTCGCTGAGCTTGATCGTCCTCCGGTGCTAAAATTTTTACCTGAAACTCATAAAGCATGAGTTGAATTAGTCATACGTAACTTAGAACGTATTTAAACGAGTTTCCAATGTAATACGCTTCCGTCACCCGGCTGTGCGTTTACATTATTGTCAAATAGTTTGCTCATTTGATTCTTTTGGGAACTTTTTAATTTGTCCCATTCACCCCCGTCCTTACTACATCGGATGTAAACATGTCCATCATAAAAAGTTCATGGTATCATGTGTTCATTACCTACTTGGCCAGAGTAGGCGATCAACACATGACATACATGACCCTTTTATAACTTTCACATCACACCCCATGTAAGTAACACCTCTATTTATTTCTCTTGGAAATAATATCCTGGATAGGTATTCTATTCAGGTTTTTCCAAGTTTTTGATCTACATATGCAACTATCAGTTTCTACGTATTTGTTGCATATTTCTATTCATGCAATAATTTAAACGTGCACCTGGTAAATGCTTGTCCTAACGGGCTTTCTTGCCATTACTTATTTGCGATCGTTACGTGATTTAGGTCCTTAATGAGTATGCTCTTCTTGTCATATCTCGGACCGTTCCATCATCATATCCACAATTCGTTCAACTCTCGTCATCTTCAGACGCGAGTGTCCTTCAATTAAAACATTCACAAAGGTTAATAACATCAACTTCAATAATCACCCGTATTATAATACAAGGCTTTTTCTACTATACGCGTCAACGCGCGTATTTTCGTCAACTATATCAATCATTTCAATTGGGGTAACGTGTATCACACGATAGCCCTATGTGTTGTTTACAACACTTTAGCATGCTAAACTATTAACATACTTGTACTTACCGGATTTGCGATCAAGCCTCGAACCAAACACTTTATTCTTCTAACCTTGAGCTCTGATTACCAACTTGTAACACCCGTTCTTATAAATCATGGTTTAACGTATATTTTACAAAACAGTCATGTAATTAAGATTACATATACATCGAAAATACGGGCTTATTAAAACCTTTTACAATTTAACAGTTCAGAACATAATGTAATTAAGTTCGTCATTTAAAAGTAACATCGAAACGTCATGCGGAAGCTTTGTTCTTTATGTGTTCGGTTCCTCGCTGAGGTTGATCGTCCTCCGGTGCTAAAATTTTTACCTGAAACTCATAAAACATGAGTTGAATTAGTCATACGTAACTTAGAACGTATTTAAACGAGTTTCCAAAGCAAAACGGAGCAATTAAACAATTTTCGGCGAAACACACCCCGTCGCGTAGCGCGACGGGTATATGCTTCTGCCGTCGCGCTACGCGACGGCCTCATATGATCAGAATTGTTGCAGCTGGTTGCTGCATATTCTCAGCACGACCGGATTTTACGGAAACGGCCATAACTTCTTCGTTATTGATCCGTTTTACCCGATTCTTTTTCCTACGCGTCCGTAATTTAATTCTCCATCTAATGGAGTTAAAATCCGACATCCGGATTAACAAAATTCCAGACTTTTAAGTCTTCGGCTTATTATCCTTTTTACCAAATATTGACCCGTTCATGATTTTATCACACCAACTTGCTTATTTGATCTTTAAACTCATGAAGTTCATTATATCAATATCTCCTATCATATTACTCTCAAATCACGGGTTTCTTACATAATAAATTCCCGTTTACGCTTAATTGCTTATTTTGACCCATTAGGAGTATTTAAGCACTTTTAGGCTCAAAATCGCTTTTATTCTATTCTAGCATTGTAACCTATATTTCTTATATAGTATTCTTCCATCACAACTAATTGTGTGTTGGATTTAAAGTAGATATCTATGTGTTCCGAATTATACCCCTTGGAATATCATTTTACGGCAAAGACTCATATGGAGTCTTTCGGCCCAAGAATTACATTTTCACTACTCATACTCGTTCTAAGCTTTTGTTTAATCATAAGACTCGTTTCCAAACAACCTCTAAGGGTTGTTTGTTCAATTTAGCCTACAAGGGCGTTTTGGTCGATTTTGGTCCTTCTTTTACAATGAAGGACTCTCACCAATTATTCGACCAAAATATCACTTTTAACTACTACATAAATATGCGTACCTGGCTCGGATCAACAAATAGACCCGATTTATACCTCGCTTTTACTATCACATTTTCTATGGCGACGGGAGTATCCGAATCGCTAATCGCTCCTGTTAACACAAGACTTGACAACCACATCAGTCTATATAGTCAAATGGTGTTATCACGCCATTTGACCCGTTTGGCCTATATGACCAAGCATCTTCAATAGTAGCAAAACATGGTTAATAATTACCAATTTGCCCATCCGACCCATTTCGGATTTTTTTTTTTGCCACTAGACCCCCTTTTAACTACCATTTACTTTAGTCGGTACTTGACTAAAATTCCATCTCTACTTATTTTCTCGTTATTAGCTGCACTTTAAAGTGATCTTAACGAAAACTCATTAGTTATTAGTCATTACATGACCAATTTACCAATTTGCCTCTTTCACCATTAATCATGGTTTAAAACATTTTTATTGGTTCCGACTCATTTTGTTTCGTGTCGGAACCTATGATTCGAACCTAATCATTTATTGTATTCATCGCTTATAAAATAAACACATATACTACAAGTGGTGTAAGTTTTACTTACCTTGCATCCGGTTATGCTCTTTTCGCGTACACGATCCGTTTGACCCGCTTCTTTCCCAAGCCTCCATCTAGCTTGTTAAGAGTCAAACTATCATCATAATTCGTAAGACGGTTAGATTAGTCATCATTATTATGACTATTTCATCTTACGGATTTTATGTCGAAACTTCTATTCCACTTCATCATTGGTTATTTCGACTTTCTAAAATAAACTACCTTTATTCATATAATATGCTCAATCAAGGCAATTCAATATTATGATTAGAAACCATTTTATCCCATATCTATGTAATTAGTCAAGTTAGCTAATTATGCGTTTCTTTCATAATTCCCTCTTTTTATACCAAACCCAATTCATGGTAATTATGATTTATGTACCCAAACACCTAAATTGTTCAAGTACTTTATATTTACTATCTAATATGATGATTCTAATCGCAAATTAGACACTAACATCATCATATTATAAAAACCCATTTCAAGTCATGTATGATCAACACTCAAACTTGCAAATTGTTCAAGTATCTTGTTTCTACTATCAACTATGATGATTTTAAACATGAGTATATCATCACCTTCACCACATAATCAAAACCCACTTAGCACATAATAGGGTAATTTATCAAACTCCTAGTTTTAGTACTAATTCTTCAAGTTTTTCAACTAGGGTTTGTTTCTAAGCATGAATTTCATCCTAGTTTCACCCAAACATCAATCATTCAAGCTTGAATTTCGGTTTTTACAAGTTCATCAAAAATCTCAACTTCATAAACATCAACAATTTGACATACCTTACGATCCCCACGACTTGGTGATCGTTTTTATGTGATCATGCATCGATTTAGGACTGAAATCGACATTCAATTTGATGATTTTTGGCACTTTAGGGTTTCACCCTTTTCTGGTCGCTCCTGGAGATCGATCCACACACACCTTGTGTGTGTGTGGTGTGTTTTTTTTTATTAATAATAACTTGTTTCCTTTTTCAACGGTTTTGGTCCCTCAAGTTTAGATTTTAATTATTAGGGACTAGAACTCCATATTTTATTTACTTATTTACACCTTATTAATTAGGTTAATTACTCCTAGTTAATTTGATGGGTTCAGGAAGCTATAACCCGTTATATTTTGAGTCCCGTTAACTCAGGCTCTTATAAAGTCAATTCCTTAAAACTTTGATTCGTTTTTTATTTAATATTAGGATTTCTTATTTAAATCCAAATATTTACCGGGTTATTTTTACTACTAACGGTACGTTACCCGTCTTTTAGTATTAACGGGGTTTGATTACCAAACTCGTTTTCGGGGTGTTACAAGTCTACCCCCCTTAAAGAGGTTTCGTCCTCGAAACCTTTTCTTACATAATTCATTTAGTTTAAACTCAATGTATTTGAGCCGAGAAATCTTCTAAACATTACTTATACTTTTTAACCAATCGTTAGTATTACCCGAAAAGTACGGTAACATCTTTTTGGTTACTAATTGTCTACATATCTCATACGACATAGTGTAACTTCGAAATAATGTAATCTCGTTATTTCCACTAGTTTAGTTAACTTAGCGATATCCATCGCTTTCATATACTATCGAATTTCCTTATGAATCCGTTACCTTGACCCGTTTAAAGATCTTTAGTGAAATCTTTCACCTTTAGAAACAATTTCTTTTGTTTTCAAATTCATTTATTCGGTTCAGTTATACCGAATCCACCGCTTACAAGCGACCAATTTTATTTAAATGACCTTAACCGGCCTCACTAACTCGACTTATTAGTCCAGTTACTTTTTACCACTCACTTGGTTATAATGTGATTCTACTTTTCACATTGCATTTCTTGACCGTGATCATGTCACATCATGTTTAATTTACATCAAACTTTTATTTTCGAAAATATTACTTTTCGAATATATTGCCTTGCGCCTATCAGTGTCAGGACTTGTATCTTTCATACTTATTATTTAAATTCCTAACGGAATTTATATTTGTAAATACGTTATTTCTTACTAAAACTGAAGTTTTGGTTTTAGGATCTTCTCTTTAACTTTTTGTCGCTTACCCATACCGGGATATTGACAACCTATAATTTATGGTTTTCCGTTCTCGTTTCATGCGGGGAATCGTAACAAGTTCCCTCCTCTTACACTTACTGACCCGTAGGTTCCTTCCACTTAGCCTCATAGGCTATTTCTTTAAATTTTTCACCTTTTTAAGGTGAGACATTAACAACTCGTTTCCTTTCCTTTATGACCCGAGGGTCTTTTTGGTCCCGTAGACCTTAACACTGTGTTTAATCCCGTAGGTTATGATGATCCCGTAGATCATCTTTTATTCCGGTCTTTATTCAAATGTGTATACGTTTATACACGCATATGGCGTTAAGGCACCCCTTTTTATGTTTATAATTATTCACCTTTACTTTTTGGATTTCATTTGACCTTGACCGTAGTCTAAGGCTACATTGTTTTCGTTTCGGACACATTTTCCGACTTTATGACTTCTCACGTCATTTATGCGTCGGTTTATCTTGTGCTCACCATTATCCAGTTTACATACATTCGTATTTGATTATGTCCCATTACCGGGCTCATTATTCTTTTGCTTTTAATGTTGCTATTGTCCCGTTTGTGTTTACTCATGCCGTCCGGCATGATATTATATTCGACCTGTTCAACTTTAAAATAGTTGGACATAATTTATTCACAACTCTATTTAAATTATCTTGTCATCTTTTAGTTATGACCCTAAAACCCGAGTCTTTTAACTTTCCATCCGAGTTCCCGTTTCTCGGTCTACGCATGTGTTTAATTCCTACCCATCAACCGGGTGTTTTACCGAAGCCGTTATTATTGCAACCCCCTGGCATGCATTAAGACTTCGCTTCATTTTTATATTCAGACTTCGTCCTTAAGTTTGACGTTTTACAAAAACGACCCGTTTAGAGACATATTCGCATTTTCCGGGTTCGAGTGTAAGTACACTCCCTCCTAATGCATATCTTGATCATTTTACATGTTTATATTATTCGGGTTCGAGTGTAAGTACAACCCCTCCCAATACATGTCTACTTCATTTTACATGTTTGCATTCTCCGGGTTCGAGTGTAAGTACACCCCCTCCCAATACATGTCTACGTCATTTTACATGTTTGCATTCTCCGGGTTCGAGTGTAAGTACACCCCTCCCAATACATGTCTAAATCATTTTACATCAATCTTTGTCCCTTCACTCGGGCTCATTATCCTAATGTAATACGCTTCCGTCACCCGGCTGTGCGTTTACATTATTGTCAAATATTTTGCTCATTTGATTCTTTTGGGTACTTTTTAATTTGTCCCATTCACCCCCGTCCTTACTACATCGGATGTAAACATGTCCATCATAAAAAGTTCATGGTATCATGTGTTCATTACCTACTTGGCCAGAGTAGGCGATCAACACATGACATACATGACCCTTTTATAACTTTCACATCACACCCCATGTAAGTAACACCTCTATTTATTTCTCTTGGAAATAATATCCTGGATAGGTATTCTATTCAGGTTTTTCCAAGTTTTTGATCTACATATGCAACTATCAGTTTCTACGTATTTGTTGCATATTTCTATTCATGCAATAATTTAAACGTGCACCTGGTAAATGCTTGTCCTAACGGGCTTTCTTGCCATTACTTATTTGCGATCGTTACGCGATTTAGGTCCTTAATGAGTATGCTCTTCTTGTCATATCTCGGACCGTTCCATCATCATATCCACAATTCGTTCAACTCTCGTCATCTTCAGACGCGAGTGTCCTTCAATTAAAACATTCACAAAGGTTAATAACATCAACTTCAATAATCACCCGTATTATAATACAAGGCTTTTTCTACTATACGCGTCAACGCGCGTATTTTCGTCAACTATATCAATCATTTCAATTGGGGTAACGTGTATCACACGATAGCCCTATGTGTTGTTTACAACACTTTAGCATGCTAAACTATTAACATACTTGTACTTACCGGATTTGCGATCAAGCCTCGAACCAAACACTTTATTCTTCTAACCTTGAGCTCTGATTACCAACTTGTAACACCCGTTCTTATAAATCATGGTTTAACGTATATTTTACAAAACAGTCATGTAATTAAGATTACATATACATCGAAAATACGGGCTTATTAAAACCTTTTACAATTTAACAGTTCAGAACATAATGTAATTAAGTTCGTCATTTAAAAGTAACATCGAAACGTCATGCGGAAGCTTTGTTCTTTATGTGTTCGGTTCCTCGCTGAGCTTGATCGTCCTCCGATGCTAAAATTGAAACTCATAAAACATGAGTTGAATTAGTCATACGTAACTTAGAACGTATTTAAACGAGTTTCCAAAGCAAAACGGAGCAATTAAACAATTTTCGGCGAAACACACCCCGTCGCGTAGCGCGACGGGTATATGCTTCTGCCGTCGCGCTACGCGACGGCCTCATATGATCAGAATTGTTGCAGCTGGTTGCTGCATATTCTCAGCACGACCGGATTTTACGGAAACGGCCATAACTTCTTCGTTATTGATCCGTTTTACCCGATTCTTTTTCCTACGCGTCCGTAATTTAATTCTCCATCTAATGGAGTTAAAATCCGACATCCGGATTAACAAAATTCCAGACTTTTAAGTCTTCGGCTTATTATCCTTTTTACCAAATATTGACCCGTTCATGATTTTATCACACCAACTTGCTTATTTGATCTTTAAACTCATGAAGTTCATTATATCAATATCTCCTATCATATTACTCTCAAATCACGGGTTTCTTACATAATAAAATTCCCGTTTACGCTTAATTGCTTATTTTGACCCTTTAGGAGTATTTAAGCACTTTTAGGCTCAAAATCGCTTTTATTCTATTCTAGCATTGTAACCTATATTTCTTATATAGTATTCTTCCATCACAACTAATTGTGTGTTGGATTTAAAGTAGATATCTATGTGTTCCGAATTATACCCCTTGGAATATCATTTTACGGCAAAGACTCATATGGAGTCTTTCTGTAACACCCCCAAAATTCCACCTGCGGAAACCCCGCGGGGCGTGTTACGCATCAGAGTTCGAGCCACCAATCACATTGAACCAATGATAAATATTTAAATAAGTCATGACATTAATTTACCAAAATAAGTTGTCAACATGATATTAATTCTCAAAAGTTGTGTAGCGGAAGCATGTAATAAGTTGTTTAGCAATTGTTTCATAATAATGCTTAAAACCAATGTATCAAATGCAATTTAATCCCAGAGCCTCGATCCATGACCACTCCAACACTCCCAGATAGCAAGTTTCCCCAAATCCAAGATACCTAACGACCTGCGAGCATGTAACAAGAGTATCAGACAAAGCTGGCGAGTTCACAGTTTTAGAAAACGTTTGTTACCCGTTGTATGTAAAACAGTTCAATAACCAATGCAAGTAATATTGTTAATATCTCAATTCCGAACAATGACGGCTCCTGAAATACACGACTGCCCTTCCCACGTACTCCTATCTAGTACTGGGCCAGACTGGGTCATTAGTTCACCTCCGTCCTCTACAGGCACGGGGTGAGGGTGCCAAACCTAAGTAGCGCTACTAACTAATACCCGATGAGGGACTTACAAAAGATGATAGGTGAGAATATTAACCAATATACTCGTTTTTTTTTTACCCAAAGACTCATTCCCCCCCCATGGGATACCCACTGACTGTCCCCAACCACTGGGACGCATGCTCGAATGTAGTGAACTCACCTTAGATTTGCTCGGTAGATTAAATTATGTATTCCAAGTTGGTCTACCAAGTCCTATCGTAGTTACCAAAGATAATCAGTTTCGTGTTCATACATCCAGATCACGTATTCAAAAAATCACATGTAATATCATTGACACATATTCTCATAACAAACAGTTGGGTTTCATATACGTTCATACCATAGGTTCACTTTCCAAACAGTTGTTCCACAGGTTTCACACCTTACACAACATCACATATCACATAACACCTTCTTGAGGTATAACAACAATAACATTACAAGTCTAGTATTCGAATTACCAACCTAACAGTCCTTAACCCTCTTACCCTGTTCGATTTCATCAGACCTTAATTATCATACCAATATCAGTTAAATGATAATAAGATCAATACCCCCAAACTCGACCCCCATCTTTGTCGATTTAGGTAATTTATCTATCAGTAAATCAACGTTGCAACTTACCTAAACATCAACCATAATTCACATAGTCACACATGCTAACAGAATTCAATAGCTTGTTAATTGTTATGTTCATTGGTCATGCTTCGGTCTTAAACAAATATAGCCGAGCAACATCAGATAATTACCGTTATTATTCAATCACTACAAACACATTAATAAGGTGTACATGGGTTGGTTAAATCAAAAATATCAACACCCACATGGGCCGCCAATCTCTTGCACATGATTATCCCCTTCATCAATCATTATCTACACTTTCATTGAACCGCCCAAGGTACTGTGGTTCTAAATTAATTATGGCACTTGTATCATTCATATTATAATAATATTCCCAACCCATGCACATGATACATGCGATTTACACGTCATTATCCAAACATCAGAATGTCTTCTTATCTATTAATCATGCAACCCACTAGTCAACATCATGCAAAGTTGCGGTCCAATAATCATGTGCGGCTCCTATGCACCAATCAATTTAATCCCAAAATAAAACCATCCCATTTACCAATATCGGCTACACACACATGATATGCATTATATATATTTTGTTTCTATTGGACCACCATTTACACATGTATTGACATCAGTTATTAGTTGTTCCACATCATGCAAACCTACTCCATTATCCTATATTATTTCAATCAATTTATGCATGAATACTTACATGAATATTGCACACACACACGCACACCAATCAGTTAATCGAGTTCACAATGACAAGGACAATCAATAAAAAATAATACAAATATGCACCTGCTAACCAAGAGGGGTTCGGCCAGAAAGGAATGATGCGCGAATAATATTTGCTGCCGTCGAACACTTAGGGGAAAAGGAAAATAGGGTTTGTTTATTTTGTGATTCTATTCGTTCACGTATACATGGGGTTAAATAGGTAAAGAATTGGGTCACCTATATTAGCCAAGTAATTAGTAATTTGGGCCAACCTAACATGTTAACTAAAACCATAGCTGGGCCGGTTGATCTTGCAAATCACAACAACAACTTGGGTCGAGACCAACCATAAAGTGAAACAATATTTGCCGGTTACTAGTTGATGCTACATGCCATGCTTGGGCCGGGTCCGATCTCTTATGACTAGGGTTTGTTAATCAGACAAGCACAAGTACATATACTCAGACACGCTATACATTTAACATCTTTGCTACAATCACATGTGTTACTAATTTTTATCGTCACAAGAATTATGGAAGGAGAAATGATAAGAAACGGAATCACGTAATTACGAGACACTGACCTTGAATGCCTGGGTTGTCACATCATCCCCAACTTGAAGGAAATTTCGTCCCGAAATTTGACAAGTAAGTACGAGAGAGTGAAGTGGCAAATCAAGATTGTTGCGGATTTTCCTCAGGTGTTACATCATCCCCAACTTGATGAGGAATTTCGTCCCGAAATTCACCAGTGATAACCATGGTTGGTTCAACCTCTTGAACCATTGAGGATATTAAAGTTTCAACAGATCCTTACATTCCTATGTAAACTCCAGTCCACGTATTGAGGTTTAACAAATCCACACGATTGTCATACAACTTATGCTAGCGAACCTTGACTCCTTAGTCCGTGTTTTCGATAGGTTCCCTGATAAATACAACTGTTCCGATGACTTCAGATTCCGACCAGGGTATCATAAGGGTTTCATCGGACAACACAGTCTTACATCCATGGCATACATACCATTACGACAGTTATCCCACTTCATCAATTAGTCCGAGTTTGTGAGCCATGTCACCGTTTCATTCTTAGTAATTCAAATGTTCCCACGCGTCGAAAACTAAGATCACTATGTTTACTATAGCGTACTGCACTCTTCTAGAGTGATACTTTCGATTATGACACGTTCGTCCACAACAAACTCCCAGAGTTTCTTAAGCTTATCAGTTTTCCTAGAAGTTACGCGTTGCCATCAAACAATTTCCGATCTAAACAATCTTCAAGAGTTTTGAGCTCAAGTCCTGGACCTGCGATTAGGTTATCACCCACCTTAATTCAGCAAAGAGATTAGCGTTACTGTCCAAGCGATGCCTCAAACAATGTTATATGCATACTAATACGGTAACAGCTGCTGTAGAACTCACCCAAGATAAGCGTCCTTCCAGTTCTACTAAAGTTAACCATACACGTGCTCACAGCATGTCCTCGTGTGCAGGGATGGTTCGTTTACTCTGATCGTTTGCCCCACGGTGATATGAAATGTCCATGCCTAGACGTAAGCCGAGGGTACCGTGTATTGTCTGTCATAAATCAGGTATAGCTCCAGAATCAGAAGTAACAGGAGTTGGCACCTCGTGCATGAGACCGCCTCTCTCAGAAGAACATCCACAGCTTGTGAAGACTCGCTAGTTTTCTTGATTGTAAGAGAGTGTGCTGGTTTCGTGAGACAATCAACGATCACCAGGTGATATCGGTTCCGTTCTGAGTTTTAAGTAAACCAATGACAAATTCATGATGTTTGTTCTCATTTCCGTATGGGTGTTTCTGGTTACTGCCCAAACAAGTAGGTTTCCGGTGTTCCACCCTGACTTTCGCACATGTCTAACATCGTTCATGTGTAGTGCTATGGGGCCTTCCTGCCCGGTCATTCATACGAGGCTTAAAATCCTAATATCTCCTATCAAGTTCAGACTACTGGAACATCGGAGTCGGTGTGCTTTGCTCAGTATGAGTCCCTTACAGTTGCTGTATAGTGGGATCCACATTTGTTCCACGAGGTAGCGAATATCGTCTGCCTTGCCAAAAGTTGCTTCTCCATGACTTGCATGAATCCAGCTGGTGAATCTTCTTCCATCAGGTCTTCACTTCGAACAAGGTGAGTCTGGTCAGGTGTGTCAGAGTGGATAGCGAACTGCAAGGTCATGCACGTTCAGGTCTCACGGTCGTAATCATCCAAAAGTTCCATCCAGCGTTCTCATCAACTGATAAAGCTTCTTTCGTGGCCAGGGTACACGGGAGGCCCTTGTGATCGGTCTAAGTAACGCGTTCGGTGCCGCCCAAGTAATGCCTCCAAGTGAATCCAAAGGCCACGATTTCTACCACCGGTTGTGTGTGTCGTGCTGTTCTTCTTTGTAACTCCATTACGTAAGTCGTCACTCTCTTGTGTTGCGTCAGCGTGTAACTGGGACTCCGATTCAAACATGATGATATACCACTGTATTACCCACACCCTCGGGTAAAACGGTGCTCAGCGCCTTGCAGAGTTAAGATTCGAAAGTTGAAAAGGCGTCCTCCTGTTCTGTCTTTCGCAATCACATCACTCGGCTGTACTAGAGAGGTCTAAGTTTTGGTGGTCTCCGGAATCCTTGCGATTAACCTGCGGTAACATCAAGCGAAACCAGGTAATCGTTGTAGTCTCGGGGAATTCTTCAGTGTCGATCAGTTCCCAACCAAAACGAGTCTTAGCGAGATCCACGTGCATCCCTGCTTCGTTGATTATATGACCTACCAAAGACACCCCTCGAATCCAGAAGTTACATTCATCGAGACTTCGTGCGGTATGGCTTCTCCCTCAGGGGCTCTTCTAATAAAATGCAAGAATGTCTGTGATGTTCTTTTCTCTTGGGAAAGATTCGGAACGTCATCGAATAACATGGTTGGTTCACATGATACGTAAAGCTGCGGGTGTGATGACCACCCCAAAGGTCATGGGATACAAAGTCGCATGGCTGAATTGCGTCTGATGTGTCGCTTTAATAATCTTTTCCCCCTGGACTTTCATCTGATGAAGCTCGTCCCTTGCAACTAGTCGACGGGTCGTCAATACACGGTCATAGCAAACGGTTCCTTGACTGTCGCCTTGATGAGTTCCCGATAATCAGTACACACACCAAAAGGCTTATCCCCCCGGATATGTCTGGGCTTTCCAAAGCGAAAACTAGGTCTGACAACCTTCTTGTCGAACAGTTCTCATAGTGGCTTATACTGCTCTTGCAACCCTCCTGATGCAAGACGGTAAGAGTACGTGTTTTCAGAGATCCCTCTCATCGTGAGATCAATGAGTTCCTGACTAATAGTTGTGGTGATATGTCTGAAAGTTCCTCGAGTTGTACATTGAGATTAGTCACAACAATTGATAGATCCTCGGTCCTATCGCCCTTAGTCTGATCATTAGAATTAGTTGCTACTACAGCGAGATCATCCTTTCATAGACGCTTTCGGGGCTGTCATTACCTACATGATGCTAACCTTCTCACTACTTGGGCACTTCAATGCATAAGGTGACGCTAAATTTCTTCCCACAGGGTGCGTCTGAGCGATTTATCTAGTTAATGAGCCATCACTGACTACTGCATCGTAACCACCAAGGATAGTAGAAGTGAGACCGGTGTCGAATGCCTGTCTCCCGTAAGGTCGAGTTTGTGTCCTAACTAACATGTGCGGTCGCAGTTGACTTGCCATCAGCCGGTTCCATAACATGTTTGGTTTTGCGAATCATCAGGGTTAAACAGAATTAGGGCGAAGCGATTTACTACCCATCCAAACCACCATGTTGTTATTGTCCTATCGTTGCTCACATCAATCCTAACTTCCCTTCCGTGAGCACCACTACCGGTGTAATTGTTACAATCACGCGGATTCCTCCCGTACCGTCATCGCTCCCTTGGTTGTGGTCGTTTTGAATTACCAACGTCCAATGCATGCCGAAGGCACCTTCATTTCCCTTACAGTAGGCTACTATTACAAGTACCTGGGTGTCACGAATACTGTTGCTCTAATGTTGGTGCTTGAAGCCGAACGCCACGTTCTTTCACCACAATGTCCCTCCCTACACTTCGTGCCAAGTTCGAAGGTGCCACTCGTTGGGCTAGAAGCTACACATCCCACACTAAAATCTGTTGTCATTACAAAAGTCCAGATTGGTTTGTAACAGTTGACTCCCACGAGTCGCTGACCAGAGTTAAGACTTAGATTGAAGTCAGTTCGCTGGTGTTCGTTGCTGGTAATCGGGGTCGTCCAAATACTGAAGTCGGTATGATACTACACTCATCCTTTTTTTTCCATCCCTCCAGCAAGTGATTCGAATTATTCCCAGTGTGTTTCAAGAGTGTTGCAAAAGTGATCGCACTTCGAGATTGAGGGCGTTAGTGTGTTAGGTTCAAACAAATGAAGATAAGTGAGGAAGGTAATAACCATTCATTCGACGCTACCACATCCAACTCAGGGATGTTCGTACAAGCACCTAACATTCTACACAATTTGCTAGGCGTTCTGATGAGTGTTCAGGTAACGTTTGTTAACATCGAGATTCGTAAAAGTTCGATGAGAAGTGAAAAGTTCGTGTTTCAAAAAGTTTGTGTTCATGTAAGAGTCACTCACTGCTATGCCTCCTATAGGCTGTTGTGTGTCACATTAATCAAATAACAGAGCGGAACCCCTTTTTCACTTGTTAAGCCTCGCTGGGACTCGCATTGTAGTAGTGAAAAGCTGTGTACACAATATGAGGGTAAGAATACTTGGTACATTCCGTACCAGCTTGATAGGCTGCTAAAGCCTCAGCCACGCGGGTGTTGATTAGGTCAGTCAACTCAGCCTGAGTCATGGTGATGTTGCCACGTCCGTGTCCTCGTTCACTCATGTTTCTATAGTTGGGAATAAACCGATTTAGAAGTCGAAACGAGATGAGAGTCAAGTATCATACTGATATTTACGTACTACCAAGTTCACACATAGTAGGGCAGAACCCTCCTCACGCTCGATAAGTCTCACTGAGACTTGCATGCACCCCGCGTTATTATTAAGTGTGCACCCATAATAATAAGGCAATTTGCATGCTTATCTCAGTGCTTCTTAGCTCGCGCTCAAAGTTTCCCCCGTTCAAACAACACAACAGATGATATCACAGGTCTATGGCTCGCATGAGTCGATGTGTGGTGTCACGCTATCAAGTCACTATGGTGCTAAATTTTTTTTTTTTTTAGTTCATATACGTTGTGAGTGTGTGACTGTTAAACAAGTAATGTATAAAGTGAGAGAGAAACGAACCTTGCAATCTGGAGCTGAGTGTCATGATCGATTTTCGAAGTTGTTCGGTTATAGTCTGGTTTTATAAAACGTTTTAAAACCTAGTTCACTATAACCAGTGGCTCTGATACCAACTGTAACACCCCCAAAATTCCACCTGCGGAAACCCCGCGGGGCGTGTTACGCATCAGAGTTCGAGCCACCAATCACATTGAACCAATGATAAATATTTAAATAAGTCATGACATTAATTTACCAAAATAAGTTGTCAACATGATATTAATTCTCAAAAGTTGTGTAGCGGAAGCATGTAATAAGTTGTTTAGCAATTGTTTCATAATAATGCTTAAAACCAATGTATCAAATGCAATTTAATCCCAGAGCCTCGATCCATGACCACTCCAACACTCCCAGATAGCAAGTTTCCCCAAATCCAAGATACCTAACGACCTGCGAGCATGTAACAAGAGTATCAGACAAAGCTGGCGAGTTCACAGTTTTAGAAAACGTTTGTTACCCGTTGTATGTAAAACAGTTCAATAACCAATGCAAGTAATATTGTTAATATCTCAATTCCGAACAATGACGGCTCCTGAAATACACGACTGCCCTTCCCACGTACTCCTATCTAGTACTGGGCCAGACTGGGTCATTAGTTCACCTCCGTCCTCTACAGGCACGGGGTGAGGGTGCCAAACCTAAGTAACGCTACTAACTAATACCCGATGAGGGACTTACAAAAGATGATAGGTGAGAATATTAACCAATATACTCGTTTTTTTTTACCCAAAGACTCATTCCCCCCCCATGGGATACCCACTGACTGTCCCCAACCACTGGGACGCATGCTCGAATGTAGTGAACTCACCTTAGATTTGCTCGGTAGATTAAATTATGTATTCCAAGTTGGTCTACCAAGTCCTATCGTAGTTACCAAAGATAATCAGTTTCGTGTTCATACATCCAGATCACGTATTCGAAAAATCACATGTAATATCATTGACACATATTCTCATAACAAACAGTTGGGTTTCATATACGTTCATACCATAGGTTCACTTTCCAAACAGTTGTTCCACAGGTTTCACACCTTACACAACATCACATATCACATAACACCTTCTTGAGGTATAACAACAATAACATTACAAGTCTAGTATTCGAATTACCAACCTAACAGTCCTTAACCCTCTTACCCTGTTCGATTTCATCAGACCTTAATTATCATACCAATATCAGTTAAATGATAATAAGATCAATACCCCCAAACTCGACCCCCATCTTTGTCGATTTAGGTAATTTATCTATCAGTAAATCAACATTGCAACTTACCTAAACATCAACCATAATTCACATAGTCACACATGCTAACAGAATTCAATAGCTTGTTAATTGTTATGTTCATTGGTCATGCTTCGGTCTTAAACAAATATAGCCGAGCAACATCAGATAATTACCGTTATTATTCAATCACTACAAACACATTAATAAGGTGTACATGGGTTGGTTAAATCAAAAATATCAACACCCACATGGGCCGCCAATCTCTTGCACATGATTATCCCCTTCATCAATCATTATCTACACTTTCATTGAACCGCCCAAGGTACTGTGGTTCTAAATTAATTATGGCACTTGTATCATTCATATTATAATAATATTCCCAACCCATGCACATGATACATGCGATTTACACGTCATTATCCAAACATCAGAATGTCTTCTTATCTATTAATCATGCAACCCACTAGTCAACATCATGCAAAGTTGCGGTCCAATAATCATGTGCGGCTCCTATGCACCAATCAATTTAATCCCAAAATAAAACCATCCCATTTACCACTATCGGCTACACACACATGATATGCATTATATATATTTTGTTTCTATTGGACCACCATTTACACATGTATTGACATCAGTTATTAGTTGTTCCACATCATGCAAACCTACTCCATTATCCTATATTATTTCAATCAATTTATGCATGAATACTTACATGAATATTGCACACACACACGCATACCAATCAGTTAATCGAGTTCACAATGACAAGGACAATCAATAAAAAATAATACAAATATGCACCTGCTAACCAAGAGGGGTTCGGCCAGAAAGGAATGATGCGCGAATAATATTTGCTGCCGTCGAACACTTAGGGGAAAAGGAAAATAGGGTTTGTTTATTTTGTGATTCTATTCGTTCACGTATACATGGGGTTAAATAGGTAAAGAATTGGGTCACCTATATTAGCCAAGTAATTAGTAATTTGGGCCAACCTAACATGTTAACTAAAACCATAGCTGGGCCGGTTGATCTTGCAAATCACAACAACAACTTGGGTCGAGACCAACCATAAAGTGAAACAATATTTGCCGGTTACTAGTTGATGCTACATGCCATGCTTGGGCCGGGTCCGATCTCTTATGACTAGGGTTTGTTAATCAGACAAGCACAAGTACATATACTCAGACACGCTATACATTTAACATCTTTGCTACAATCACATGTGTTACTAATTTTTATCGTCACAAGAATTATGGAAGGAGAAATGATAAGAAACGGAATCACGTAATTACGAGACACTGACCTTGAATGCCTGGGTTGTCACACTTTCGGCCCAAGAATTACATTTTCACTACTCATACTCGTTCTAAGCTTTTGTTTAATCATAAGACTCGTTTCCAAACAACCTCTAAGGGTTGTTTGTTCAATTTAGCCTACAAGGGCGTTTTGGTCGATTTTGGTCCTTCTTTTACAATGAAGGACTCTCACCAATTATTCGACCAAAATATCACTTTTAACTACTACATAAATATGCGTACCTGGCTCGGATCAACAAATAGACCCGATTTATACCTCGCTTTTACTATCACATTTTCTATGGCGACGGGAGTATCCGAATCGCTAATCGCTCCTGTTAACACAAGACTTGACAACCACATCAGTCTATATAGTCAAATGGTGTTATCACGCCATTTGACCCGTTTGGCCTATATGACCAAGCATCTTCAATAGTAGCAAAACATGGTTAATAATTACCAATTTGCCCATCCGACCCATTTCGGATTTTTTTTTTGCCACTAGACCCCCTTTTAACTACCATTTACTTTAGTCGGTACTTGACTAAAATTCCATCTCTACTTATTTTCTCGTTATTAGCTGCACTTTAAAGTGATCTTAACGAAAACTCATTAGTTATTAGTCATTACATGACCAATTTACCAATTTGCCTCTTTCACCATTAATCATGGTTTAAAACATTTTTATTGGTTCCGACTCATTTTGTTTCGTGTCGGAACCCATGATTTGAACCTAATCATTTATTGTATTCATCGCTTATAAAATAAACACATATACTACAAGTGGTGTAAGTTTTACTTACCTTGCATCCGGTTATGCTCTTTTCGCGTACACGATCCGTTTGACCCGCTTCTTTCCCAAGCCTCCATCTAGCTTGTTAAGAGTCAAACTATCATCATAATTCGTAAGACGGTTAGATTAGTCATCATTATTTTGACTATTTCATCTTACGGATTTTATGTCGAAACTTCTATTCCACTTCATCATTGGTTATTTCGACTTTCTAAAATCAACTACCTTTATTCATATAATATGCTCAATCAAGGCAATTCAATATTATGATTAGAAACCATTTTATCCCATATCTATGTAATTAGTCAAGTTAGCTAATTACGCGTTTCTTTCATAATTCCCTCTTTTTATACCAAACCCAATTCATGGTAATTATGATTTATGTACCCAAACACCTAAATTGTTCAAGTACTTTATATTTACTATCTAATATGATGATTCTAATCGCAAATTAGACACTAACATCATCATATTATAAAAACCCATTTCAAGTCATGTATGATCAACACTCAAACTTGCAAATTGTTCATGTATCTTGTTTCTACTATCAACTATGATGATTTTAAACATGAGTATATCATCATCTTCACCACATAATCAAAACCCACTTAGCACATAATAGGGTAATTTATCAAACTCCTAGTCTTAGTACTAATTCTTCAAGTTTTTCAACTAGGGTTTGTTTCTAAGCATGAATTTCATCCTAGTTTCAGCCAAACATCAATCATTCAAGCTTGAATTTCGGTTTTTACAAGTTCATCAAAAATCTCAACTTCATACACATCAACAATTTGACATACCTTACGATCCCCACGACTTGGTGATCGTTTTTATGTGATCATGCATCGATTTAGGACTGAAATCGATCTTCAATTTGATGATTTTTGGCACTTTAGGGTTTCACCCCTTTTCTGGTCGCTCCTGGAGATCGATCCACACACACCTTGTGTGTGTGTGGTGTGTTTTTTTTATTAATAATAACTTGTTTCCTTTTTCAACGGTTTTGGTCCCTCAAGTTTAGATTTTAATTATTAGGGACTAGAACTCCATATTTTATTTACTTATTTACACCTTATTAACTAGGTTAATTACTCCTAGTTAATTTGATGGGTTCAGGAAGCTATAACCCGTTATATTTTGAGTCCCGTTAACTCAGGCTCTTATAAAGTCAATTCCTTAAAACTTTGATTCGTTTTTTATTTAATATTAGGATTTCTTATTTAAATCCAAATATTTACCGGGTTATTTTTATTACTAACGGTACGTTACCCGTCTTTTAGTATTAACGGAGTTTGATTACTAAACTCGTTTTCGGGGTGTTACATCGGCCAGCTACTTTTAGGTCTGCAGCTGATATATCATTGTCTCTTACTCTGGATGCGGTCAGGCAGAGATCGCTTAGGAACTCTGATGCTGAGAAGAGGAAGCGTGAGGATGATAACTCACGACGTTCAGACAAGAAGCATAAGGGAAACAATGACCACAAAAAGAATTCTAGATCTAACAAGGGTAGCCAACAGGCGGATGAGAAGCCTAAATGCAAAACCTGCCAAAAGCGTCATTTTGGAAAATGCAGGTTTGAGTAAAAGTCTCAGTCAAAGCTGATTGCATGTGGGATATGCAAATCCAAGGAGCACAAGACCTTAGACTGCAAGAAAATAAAGGACGCGACGTGCTACAACTGCAATGAGAAGGGGCGTATTAAGACAAACTGCCCAAAATATGCGAAGAAGGCTGAAGATGGGAAAAAAGACCAATGCTAGGGTCTTTCAGATGAATGCCCAGGAAGCCATCCAGAATGACAACGTAATAACAGGTACCTTCCTTATTAATGATGTTTATGCAAGGGTACTATTTGATTCAGGTGCAGATAAGTCATTTGTTGATGATAAGTTTTGTAAGTTATTAAATCTGCCTGTTAGAACCCTAAGCATAAAGTATGAAGTAGAATTAGCCGATGGTACCATAGAAACCGCTTCAACCGTGTTAGATGATTTTTCATATCCATTAGGAACCACTCTTTTCCTTTGTCCTTGCTTCCTTTGAAATTAGCTGGATTCGACATAGTAATAGGCATGGATTGGTTGTCTCATAACCAAGCTCAGATTGTGTGTGACAAGAAGCAAGTGGTGATCAAGACTCCGTATAGTGAGCCACTTACCATACAGGGAGATACTCAGTATGGATTGCCTGAGCAAGTGTCTATGCTTAAGGCGTCAAGGTGCATGAAGAAGGGTGTGTCATTTACATGGCACAAGTGACTATTGATGAGCCAAAGCCCAAGATTGAAGACATCCCTGTCATTTCTGAATATCCTGAAGTATTCCCTGAAGAACTACCTGGTTTGCCACCAGATAGGCAAGTAGAATTCAGAATTGACATCATTCCTGGCGCAGCGCCTATTGCAAGAGCACCTTACAGGTTAGCACCAATTGAGATGAAAGAGTTAAGGACTCAACTGGATGATTTGTTGGCAAAAGGATTTATTCGGCCCAGTTTGTCTCCTTAGGGAGCACCAATCCTGTTTGTAAAGAAGAAGGATGGATCGATGCGTCTATGCATCGATTATCGCGAGCTTAACAAGGTTACTATCAAGAATATATATCCATTGCCCAGGATCGACGATCTGTTCGATCAAATGCAAGGGCAAGTTATTTCTCCAAGATTGATTTAAGGTCTGGTTACCATCAGCTAAAGGTTAGAAATGAAGATGTGTACAAGACTACATTTAGGACTCGTTATGATCACTACGAGTTCTTAGTGATGCCTTTTGGGCTCACTAACACACCAGCAACATTCATGGATCTCATGAATCGCGTCTGCAAGCCCTACTTGGACAAGTTTGTCATCGTCTTCATTGATGACATTCTTATTTATTCAAAGAATCAAGCTGATCATGAGAAGCATCTTCGATGTATTCTGGAACTACTTCAGCAGGAGAAGCTCTACGCCAAGTTTTCAAAGTGTGAATTTTGGCTTCGTGAAGTCCAATTCCTTGGACATGTGGTTAGTGAGCTTGGTATCCAGGTGGATCCCGCAAAGATTGAAGCCATCATGAACTGGCAAGAGCCAAAGACGCCCATAGAGATTCGTAGTTTCTTAGGATTAGCAGGATACTATAGGCGATTTATTGAAAACTTCTCGAGGATTGCTGTACCCCTAACTTCATTGACCCACAAGAACATCAAGTTTGACTGGGGTCCTAAGCAGCAAGAATCCTTCGACATTCTCAAGCAGAAGTTGAGCAATGCACCAGTGTAGACATTGCCAGAAGGTATTGAAGAATTCGTGGTATACTGCGACGCATCACACACTGGTATGGGGTGTGTGCTCATGCAGAAAGGCAAGGTCATTGCCTACGCTTCCCGACAACTAAAAGTGCACGAGAAGAATTACACCACCCACGATTTGGAGTTGGGTGTCGTTGTGTTTGCACTAAAACTTTGGAGGCATTATTTGTAGGGTAAATTACAGTTTTTGTCCTTTATGTTTGTATCAGATTACAATGGATGCACTTTAACTTCAATAATTACAGTCACAATCCTTTATTTGTAAAACTCGTTGCATCTTACGTCCTTTAACACTAACCTAGTTAAATTTTTTAGTTAAATATGGCATGTGTCTTGCACGTGAGGGTATATTGGTAATTTTCCTCATTTATTTATCAAAAATAAATTAAAACAAATAAACAAACTTTTACTATATCAATCTCTCTCTCCCATTCTCTTTTTCAAAATCTACCTTCTGTAATGTAACACCCCATGTTTCGAAAGTCAAAGTCAAAGTTAGGATTGAAGTCAAAGGAAGAAAAGATCGCTAATTGCGATCTGTCACTCCTTGCTCAATCCCTGTTTTGACTTCTTTGACTTATAGTTAGTTTAATTTATCATTTACATTGGTTGTATTATGTGGAGTATCTATTAATAATCGAAGTTTATTCGCTACTTATCGCATGTTTAATCGCTTATTCGCTTATCGCAATCGCGCTCGCGACTCGAAATACGCATATTGGTTACTGTTATACGTGTGTGTGTGCCTTATGTGTTACTTATGCATGTTTATTTATGTTGTGTGTGGTAATCAATCGAATCGCAAATCGAAACGCAATCGAACTCAATCGAAATCGGACTATGATAATTAGTGGAGAAGAGACAGTGCTCGATATGAATAGTTAGGATTAAAAGTAATTTGAATAGGAAACTCTATCGTAATCGCATCGTTCGCAATCAAAATCGAAATATCTAAAATCGTCACATCAAACACTCGAACCAGATGCCAGCCGGCCGGATTGCCATCTGACCGGGCTGCCATCTGGTCGACGTGCCATCCGACTGGGCTGTCAGCCGGGTGAGATGTCATCCAACCGACCCACCCTTTCCCCTTTTGGAATCCTATAAATACCCATGTCACTTTCATTCTTTCTACTTTTGGAAACTCTCTGACCAATCAGCCAGTGCTCCTCACCTTTTCTTCGATTTCTCTCAAATCCGGTAAGATCTCGTCCTAAATTTTGTACTTCCTTAATCTACATGCACTCCTACACCTTTCTATCTTTTGATTCTTAATTTTTAACCGTGAAATCACTAGATTCGAGGTGTTCTAGGATGACGTCATCATGTGTTCTTGAAGAACTTCATGTTTTGGCCTCAATCCATCAAGAACAACTTAGATCTAACCGATTTCTATACAAATAAACAAAGATCTTGCAAAGATCTGAACATATTTATGGTGAAAAAGGATTGAAAGATGGTTTCTAACTTTCTTTCAACTCTTTTACACTCAACGCACGCAAAACCGATAGAATCGGACTCTGTTCTAGTCTTCTACTCTTTCTTAGTGTTGTACTAGTTTAAGATCTGGATTCTACTCACGAAACCACCGATTCCGGGTTAACCGAGAACAACAGTCTTGAACCGGTTAACTGGTTGAACTAGGGTGATTCCTGTTTGATCGGGTCACTCGAGTCAAGATGAGGTTCCGTTGGTTAACACGTTGCCTAAACGTCTCGATAAAACGACAAACAATCAAAACAACCAAGTGAAAGACGAACGGAACGACCAGGACGAAGAGCTATCCGACCGGATTACTGTCCAAACGGACAGCCATCCGAGCGACTGGCCATCCGAACAGCTGCACCTTGGGTCCCACACACTTAACCAACTTTATCTGCAGTTTAAGTATTGAACGAATTGCTATCCGATCGGACCACCATCCGACCGGATTACCCTTCGCATCAAGAGATACTTGGATTTTAAAACTTAATCGATTTTCAAACTTGTTCAATGCACTAAGGATGCCACCCGACCGGACTGCTGTCCGATCGAGTGACAACTTGATGTGAACTTGTTCTCACTGAAGTGTCAACCTATCGGATTGCTGTCTGATCGGACGACCGTTCGATATACCGACCTGAAAGGTAGAGATACTTCAATGTTTTCAAATGCTACAACAAAAACTTCAAAAGTCAAACCATCATACACAAACACATCCTTCTCAAAAGAAGAAACAATCCACTCGAACAGCCATCCGGCCGGACTACCATCCGACCGGATAACTGTCCGAACGGATTGCCAACCGCACGACCGGTCGTCTGACCGGATTACCGTCCGATCGAACAGTTATCCGACCCACAAACACTCGCATCGTTTTACGCGTCTCTTATTGTTATGCTATCGTTCTGATCAGGCTAACCTTACTCCCAAGCGCTCCCTTCAATCCATCAATCGCTGTGAGTATACTCAATCCCTTTTTGCTTTCGCACTTTTGGGTGTTACATACGTTACTTATACTAAATCACAATCGATCACACTACACAATGCTTTAAACGCTAACCGTTATCGCATGTTATACGTGACTAAATGAATGCTTGTTTGTTATGTATACACATGGAATGTTGTCTACCTGCCTTAGCAACGATAGTACAATAGTTTGGACTCAGCACCCGCTCATGCGGGGGTTGTTAAGGACAATTATTTGCATGGATTACAATGGTGATCATGTATTACGAACTGCCTTGGGCAGTCAACCCGCAGTCATTGGTATCGATAGGTTCATGTCGATATCTAACATGCTTCGTTTTACTCAGTGTACGTGCTGGTTATGCGTAAACTATTTCGAACTCTATATGCTATTATCAAACTTGTATACTCGCCTTTAAATTAATTGGTATGGGACATGTTACTTTAAATTAATTGGTAATGATAATTGTTATGGAAACTTCTGGACAATCTATTTCGCTCAGTGCCACGCCCTGATGTTTCCGCCATCGGTTGGGGGTGTGACATGTAACTACCAAATCTCCATGACCATAAGCACCAGCTACCACCACTTTTACCACCATAACCACCGGCTACCCCCACTTCCACCAAGTTACCTTCTGCATCAGTTTTTTTCACAGAAACCCAATGAATAGGTTCTCTGCGTTACACACCTCCACTGATTCCGTCAATGATGCCGCACCCACAAACCCGTACCATCACCGGATTAAATATGTTGATGTTGAGGGACGCAAGATTAGGGCTCGCAATACTCTCATCATCAATCCTCATCGCCTGACACAACCACGAAAGAACTATTAAAACTCATCAGAAAGATCCAATTAATGTAAGCTATTGTTCAAATTGTTTGTGGGTTTTGTTAAATTGGGTGGAAATATTTGTGGGTTTGTTTGAATTGAGTGAAATGTTTGTGGGTTTTGTTGAATACGCATAAAAAAGATCTAATTTTCGCAAACTATTGTTGAAACTTTTGTAGGTATTGTTGAATTGGGGGAAATGAGCATGTTATTGTTTGAAACTCAGTTGCGGAATCACTTGCGTTTGGAGGACTAGATGAAGAAGCGAAAACAGAGGTGAGGGGTTTGTTATGTTTATACCAGCTGATGATGATTTTGTATGAGATGATGTTGCGAAGTGATGGAGTTTGTGGTAGATTATATCTTAATTAAACTTCTTCATTGGTTGATGATGTGGGTTTTTGGCTATGTGAATTGTAGAAAGTTCCACCATTGTTGTCTCATTAATAGATATATATGGAGAAGATGATGTTTCTCAGATTTATATACGCAGGTTTGGGTTTATAGATGTAACTAGTAAAATTACTAGTATACATTCATGTACAAGGAATATGTCATACTTAACTGAAAATTTTAACATAGTTAGTGCTAAAGGACGTAGGGTGTAATACGTTTTACAAATAAAGGACTGTGACTGTAATTATTGAAGTTAAAGAGCATCCATTGCAATCCGATACAAACATAAAGGACGAAAAGTGTAATCTACCCTTATTTGTATGGTACCAACTGTGTGATCTATTCAGATCACAAGAGCCTTCAACATCTGTTTAATCAGAAGGACTTGAACATGAGGCAGCGACGATGGATGGAAACTTTAAATGACTATGATTTTGAAATCTGATACCATCCAGGCAAGGCAAATGTAGTCGCCGATGCCTTAAGTCGAAAGGATATGGTGAAGCCCATAAGAATCAATGCCAAGAGCATTGAATTAAGGAATAGTTTGAATGAAAGATTGTTAGCCGCGCAGAAGGAAGCTGTATTAGAGGCTAACTATCCAAATGAAAAACTGGGAGTCGCTGCAGAATAGTTATCATGTGGCAAGGATGGAATCCTAAGATTGAATGGACGAATATGGGTTCCAATCTATGGAGGACTTAGGGAAGTGATCCTTCAGGAAGCCCATAGTTCCAAGTATTCTGTTCATCCTGGAAGTGACAAGATGTACCAGGATTCGAAGGCAAATTATTGGTGGATAGGCTTGAAGAAGTCTATAGCCACTTATGTGGCCAAGTGTCTGACATGTGCTCAAGTTAAGGCAGAGCACCAGAAGCCGTCAGGTTTGCTGCAATAGCCTGAACTTCCCACCTGGAAGTGGGAGATGGTGACTATGGATTTTATCACCAAGTTACCAAAGACAAAGCAAGGAAATGATACTATTTGGGTGATAGTGGATAGACTGACTAAGTCAGCTCACTTCTTACCTATTAAGGAAACACATAGCTCAGATAAGTTAGCTCAGCTGTACGTGGATGAGATTGTATCTCTCCACGGGGTGCCAGTGTCTATCATTTCTGATAGGGATACAAGGTATACATCGCATTTCTGGAAAAGCTTTCAGCAGTCGTTGGGCACTCGATTAAACTTCAGCACAGCATATCATCCTCAGAAGGATGGTCAAAGCGAGCGAACAATTCAAACGCTGGAAGATATGTTAAGGGCTTGTGTTATTGATCTAGGTGGAAGTTGGGATGATCCTCTTCCACTGATCGAGTTTTCGTATAATAATAGCTATCACTCCAGTATCTAAGCTGCACCATTTGAAGCTTTATATGGAAGAAAGTGCAGGACACCCGTTTGTTGGACAGAAGTTGGAGATGTCCAACTAACAGGACCTGATATAGTCCTGGAGACGACAGACAAGATTGTGCAGATAAGAGATCGTCTCAAAGCTGCCAGGGATAGGTAGAAAAGCTACGCAGATAAAAGGCGTAGACCTCTAAAGTTCGAGGTAGGTGACAAGGTGTTACTAAAGGTATCATCCTGGAAAGGGGTAATGAGATTTGGTAAGAAAGGCAAGTTAAGCCCCAGATACATAGGACCGTTCAAGATCATCGAATGCGTTGTAACAGTGGCTTACAAGTTAAATTTTCCTGAAGAGCTCAGTGGTATTCATAATGTATTCCACATCTGCAATCTGAAGAAATGTCTAGCTGATGAATCACTAGTCATACCCCATACGGATGTGCATATAGATGAGAGATTAAAGTTTGTCGAAAAACCTTTGCCGATCGAGGATCGATAGGTTAAGAAGTTTCGAAGGAAGCATGTGCCGATTGTAAAGGTCAAATGGGATGCCCGAAGAGGTCCCGAGTATACGTGGGAGGTAGAGTCCACCATGAAAGAAAAGTACCCTCATTTGTTTCAGTAAATCTCGAGGTCGAGATTTCTTTTAAGGGCGTGAGGATGTAACACCTCGTAAAATCATACCCAATAAAATAAAGACACGTGTCATGTAAGGCAAACGTGTTATAAACCCGGATCAAGTTAAAAGATGTATGGTAGGATTTAAAAGTGTCGACATGTTAATTAAATACCTCTGAGCGACCTATTTATAAATCCCAAACCTTAAGGTATTTTATAAACATCTGATATATATATTCAAATCCGGTTATCATTAATGGTAATTAATTTAAATCTCAAAGAAATGGGTTCCATGAGTTTTACGACAAATCCTTAATTTAAAAATCTTCTTCAATAAAGTCCAAATGGTGTAAGTGCATGGCAACACTCTCAAGGACATGCAAGATCTGATTCATGGTCCCCTCCTGCTGATAATGACTGAAGATTCGAATTATAAAAGATTGCATGGTCAAAGCTTAAAAGTTTTCAAGTTTTTGTCTTCTGGTCATCGGATACGGACCATATGAGCCTAGGCTTGCAGTCCGTAAGACTGTAACTGGGTATTCGAAAATCAGAGTCGGATGCGGACCGCATCAGTATTGTCTTACGGTCTGTAAGAGGTGGATACGGACCGCAAGGGTTTTTGCTTACGGTCCGTAAGGCTTTCGCTGGCATTTAAAAATTGGCAGTTGCCTGTTATAACCGGTTACACCGCCTTAGTAGCATGGTTTTCGAAATACAGGAGTTGGGCCAATGGTTTTTCATGCATAGCGGAACTTGTAATCATCTGGGATCAATCCTAGACTTGTTTGGCATGATCTTGTTCAATCAAAGTCCATATATATAGAGCACTTGTTGCAACCATTGGACTTGCTCATTTCAAACCATTTCAAGCTGATCTCTGGAGCTTCTCTGGTCTTCAACAAGTTTCCTTAGGATCCATAATCGTGCTTAGGACCTTTGTAAGTGTCCTTAACCTCCTAATTTCAGTTTTAATTAGCTTAATGACCATAAGTCAAACTTATCGTAATTAAAGTTTGACTTCGTGATTAATCACTAATGGTCCAGTCATTAGTTAAATTAAGAGTAGTTATAAGTTGGTAATTATGTAGATAATAAACCCCTAAGAGGGCACCTACTGATTATCACCCTAACTTGGTCAAATGTCGGGTCAAACCTAATACTAAAAAGTCAACAGAAAGCTAATTTTCAAATAATCACATAATTAACAATGTAGAAGCCATGAAACCTGTTTTATCACTTGTATAACTTGGTAATTAATGTAAGAACATGTCTAAGCATGTTCAACCCGACAATTTCAAGTTTAGGCTCGGTTTGGAACCGAAAGTCGCAAAAGTTGACTTTTGCTTTGACTTTCAGTTCTGACCCGATTTAGAATATTTTAGAAATGCCTTAGAGCTCTATTAGGACCAGGTTATAGGTTAGTATAACCCTCTATGATTATACAACTTGGTTCCTTAGTTATCCGATTCATATGCATGTTTCCGTTACATGCCTAAATATTGACTATTATGCCCTTTTAACCCTAAAACGAGATTTTTGAAAATATGAAAGGACAATAACCCTTTTTACTAAATTATAAACTTGTCCCTAAAATTTGACATCAGTTTGAGGTCTAGATTAGGAGTTATGCTCGTTAGCGTAAATTGAAAGCTTTTTATTAATTAAACGGCATGATTAGCGTATAGTCTGTCTAAACCCAAATTTTGATACCAAAATTTTTACCTACTTATGTAATATAATATTTTGGGATTTTTAAAGTTTTTTATTTATTTTTAGACTGAGCATAACATAGGGTTCTAGCTTTGTTTCGGTAATTGTCGGTTATACACTTTTCTTGAATAAAATGAGTTTTACAAAACATTTTGATACCCAACCTTTTGCTACTGATTTTATATGATAAATCAAATATTTTAAGCCTTCTGGAATGATAAAAATATCAGCTTTTCTAAAATAACCCGGAAATCACTTAAAACCGCCTTTTTACGCGTTTTAAACGCATAGTATGTATTAAAACTATTTTAAATATATAAGACTTAATACCTACTGATATTTTTAGTAAATTTTTATACTTTAACAGTAAGCAAAAGTTTTAAACTCAGATTTCCAGATTTGACCTTATAAGCTTATGTGAAATTACCAAAATGCCCCTTCGATGCATAGTTTGGTTATAAACAATAAATTTCACATATATGTAATACCCTACTGATATAACTTATTAAATTAAGTATTTTTACTGATTATATCAGACCTGAATCTCAGATTAATATAGAAACTCTTTTATAACCTTTAAAATGACCAAAATACCCCTACGGGGCTAAATTTGAATTTAAATTCGTTTTGGGCATAATGGAAGATATCTTACTGATGTCACAACATATTTAAGGCATATTAACTTAGGAAACCTGTATATGACTCTTATGGTTGCCCGTTACGCATCTTTCGCATTTGATTCGGTATATGTAACTAGTTTGCATAAATTGACCGAAACGGGTCAAACCTTATCATTTTTGTCTCAAAATCCAGAATGTGTTTAGTTTACTCATATTATACAAGTCATCAAACTTGTCGGGTCTAAATCACATTCTATTCCGGTCTTCGCTTAATCATGCGTTTGAACCGTGTAGTTTCCTTTAAAACTAACTGGTCTAAGTTTAGGCTTAATTAAGACCCGTTGGGAATCTAATAGGTTATTAAAAACCTTCGTTCCAGATTAGGAGCCCAGTAAAAGCTACTTGCACTCGCTGATTTTGATATATACTTGCTCAGGTAAATACTTTTTACTTATTTTCCCTTATACGGGCTTGGGATACGGTATTATAATAATACCGCTTGGTCGGGTATGTAGTTGTTTAAATCGGATTGTGATTAATATATTTACATAGCCCGTTTTAATATGTTTTGTTTGTATATGGCCTTTGGGGGGTTAATGACCATGTCCCGGATATCCTTGGCATCGTTCACTGAAATGGCCACGACTTAAGCACGAGGTGTAGGCATACACCTGACAGTTGCATATGTAAAAAACGGTAATCCACAATAAGGAAAAATTCCTTGTGGGCATTATACCAGTTGTGTGTCTGTTAATCTTGTCCGGCTCTTCTAACCGGCCCTGACGGACGACAAACATGTAAAAACTGTATACAAGATTATTTTTAAAATAATTGTCCCAAGTTATAAAAGATATTTTGTGCCTTGTATTCAAACCAATTTTCTAAACATTTTCAAAATGAGTCAGTTAATTGTATTTACCAGTGTAAACTGACGTATTTTCCAAAAAAGGTTAAGTGCAGGTACTAAACGGAATAGGCTGGCTACCTTAGCATCAATAAGAGTCTTGCGAGCTTAGATGCCTTTAAATCTGTTGAACAATGTTTCCTTTTTATTTTGATCCGCCTGTGGATCTTTTACAATCGTTTTGTAATACTTGAGATTACTTTTCATTCGGTTTGTAATATATCTATCTTTTGTTTCCGCTGTGCATTAAATTGTGTTGTTTAACTACGACGATATCAACTACGTCATGATACTCCCCACCAGGCCCACCGGTAATACGTGGAAATATCGGGGTGTGACATTAATCTTCCTTGAACACTTGTAAGTGTTGTAACTCAGTCTTATTTCAATTCTAGGCTAGTTATTAGCCGAAAGTCAAGCAAATTGACTTTTGCTTTGACTTTCGGTTATGACTATTTCGGTCAAGCCAATGTTCGAATCGAGCATGACTACGTGATCATAATAATGTAGGTGTTAATCACATATGAGGGCACCTTCTGAAAATCACGTTAAGTTGGTCAAATGACGGGTCAAAGTTTGATTAAATAAAAAGTCAAAACATAGTTTTTCGTAATTAACGTAAAATGAACTTCTAAGTATCAAAACCTTAATTTTTGACATTATAGCAGTTTGTATAACATATTAGGACATGTTAGATCGTGTTAAACCCGTCATTTCCTGCTTAGAGCTCGGTTCGCAACCGAAAGTCAAACAGTTTGACTTCTGCTTTGACTTTCGATTCTGACCCGTTTAAGTTAGTTTAGTTACTGATTTGAAGTTGTTTTATGATCATATTATTGTATGGAATAACCCTCTGAGGTTATACCATTTGATCATATCGTTTGTTGGGTTTTTATTCATGTCCACGTAATATGCCTAAATAATGACTAAAATGCCCTTTTGCGCATAATTTGGTTTTGGAACATAATGAACATAAAAACCGAGTTTGAAACCGGTGTAACACTATATTAAACATGTTTTGGCATATTGGACTTAACATACTCATATCCGATCACCCAATGCCGCCTATGCGCGTACGGTTGACTTATATAGCCTAGTTTATATAAGTTGGTCCCTTTCCAAATTAGTTCTAATCAGAATGTATGATTGTTTGACCCATATTATACGAGTTATAATACTCGTGAGGGTGCAAACCACATTCTATCGTCTCTGCTTAATCTAGCGAACCGTGCCTATTTATTATAAGTTAACCGGTCCAAGTCATATAACTTGAATAAGACCCGTTAACATTCTAACGGATCATAGTTCCGTCTATTCCAGACTAGGAGCCTCCAGTAAATTGCGCATGCATTAGTTGTCTTGATTAACGGTTCTGCTTATACATCTTTGATTTATAAAGCCAGGAAAATACTCTTAATCTGTTGTCCCTATACGGGTTTGGGATACGGTAAAATTATTTGCCGCTTGGTCTATAGGATCAATGACCAACGAGTCCAAAATCCAAATAACCTGTTTTAATCCGTTATGCTTGATAACTTAAACATTGGGGGGTTAATGCAACCGTGTCCTGGATATCCACGGCTCCCTTAATTGCAAGTGGCCACGGCTTAAGCGCGGGGTGTCGGCATACACCTGACATATGCTAATGATATATAAAATATTTTTCTTAACCGAATGGAGATTAAAGTGGTGTGTCGGTTAATCATGTATCGGAGTTTAGTTTCGGGCTCCATATGTATTGACAAGCATGTAATACTGGTAACAAGAGATATAGTTTGTCCCAAGTTATTTATGAAAATGATATACCAAATGGTATAAAAATGGTTTTGAAAAGATTTTCAAAACGTGTCGGTTAATTGTATTTACTAGTGAAAACTGACGTATTTTCAAAAGACTAAGCGAAGGTTAGCAAGTACGGAATAGGCTGGAGCTTCTCGGTAATTGCATATTGGAATTTGCGACTCCACGCAAAAGCCTAGTAGTCTTTATGTATTTTTTTTTGTAAATTTCGATCCACCTGTGGATCTTTAGTACACTTTTAGTTTGTATATTACTTTGAACTTCTGGACATTTGTACTTTGTAATAATTATTTTTAATCCCAAGACTTCTGTTGTGCTAAATGTGAATATCTATGTTAATCGTCACGCATAAACCCCAAGTCTGGGCCCACCGGGAAGGGTGTAACAGAGAGCGATCCTTAAACCTGGATATTCTTTGTTTTCGTCTTCAGGCCAAATCATTTATTTTAAATGTATGTTCATCAAAAAGTGGATCGGTTGAGAGGGATGGGGTCGCGTTCGTTGCATGCCATTTTTTGGTGGTGATTGCGGTCGCGATTGGGCGGATCTGAATGGAGATGCAGTGGTGGTGGTGGTTTTAGAACATGGCCGTGGTGGTGAAGTGCAGGTTTGGAGGTGGGTGGCGTGGTGTGACAGTGGTGGATGAAATGATGATGCGGTGGTGAATGATGGTCTGAGGGTGTGTTTGTGGAACTAGTGGTTAAGCAGACGTGGTGGTTGGGAGAAGGTTTCAGGTGGTAGAGTTTCAGGTGGACCTCACTTATCTTTATAGATGACTCATTAATGTTTTATTTTTTTAATGAAAGGTATTATTGTAATTTCACACCCACTTAACTGAGAAAACTAACCCTCATCCATGCTAGGGACTATTCGAGAACGAATGTGCAAAAGTTTAGGACTATAGATGTAATTTTAAAAGTGTATGAACTACAGGTGAAAATAAAGCAAACCACATAGACTATCCAGACATGTTTCTCAAAATATAAAAAATAATAAAGTAATCGAGTTGGCATCCCAGTTGGCCAAATGGAGGATGTTTCTAACACCCAAAAACATCTAGTCAACTTCCATATGTTCATCGCTAGAAACATTAACACTCGAATTCATATGCATCTTCACAATTTCACATCATTACCACCCTTTATATGTTTATTTGCACAAACAAATTTATATGATACGTGTCATTCATTGGAGGCATCTAATTTTTTGTTTTCCCGCCCCTTTTACATGCTAATCTTATATTAATATTAATTAAATGATAAATTAATACTAAATCTTATCCTTAAAATTTCTCTCCAAGTTATCTTAATTTAATAAATAAGAATTGAATTTTAAATCTTGTCCTTAAATATATAATCCTTTTAAAATTAAGTTGATAAATATTAACCATTTTAAAAATCAAGTTGGTAAATATTAATCATAAGTAAAGTTAAAAGTTATATATCAAATAGGATAAATATATACGTACATATGTAAAATAAGAAAAAAAATGTAAAACTAAAAAAAAGAAAAATCTCTAAACCTTGTCTTTGAATAATCCTTTAAAAATTAAGTTGATAAATATTCAACCCAGGTAATACACGAAGTTATTACAAATATAATTTTTTATTATTTAGTATATAAAATTATTTTTATTCAACTTGTGCAATACACGTGGTTTTTAAAGATACAACTTTTTTTTATTATTTGGTATATAAAATTAGATTTATTCAACGCATGCAATACACTGGGCTTTTTTAAATATATCAATTTTTATTATCTATACTATATAATAAAAGAAACCATTTATGGGACACTTGTCATTCTCTCATTCAATTGATTAAATTTAATAATAATAATAATAATAATAATAATAATAATAATTAATCTAATCTAATACCAATTCTTATTATTAATAATATTTAATCAAATCTAAAATCTAATCTAATACTATATTATATTAATTAAAGAGTAAACTGCCATTTTGGTCCCTGTGGTTTGGGACCTTTTGCCATTTTAGTCCAAATCTCAAACTTTTTAAATCTGGGTCCCTGTGGTTTCACTTTTATTGTCATTTTAGTCCAAAAGTGAAATTTGACCAGAATCCCCAAATTAAACCCCCTGTTTTGTCCTTTTACTCAGGGGTATTTTTGTCATTTTAAATACTAATATATATAAATAAAATAGAAAATCCTCAAAACTCAATTTAATTATATATAGTCATCATCATCACCATCCCAACATCTGCATCTTTCTCACCCAGCAACACCACCCCTCTTCTTCTTTCTTTCTCACCCCACACATCACCATATGCCACCACAACCACCACTTTTTTTCTCTTTTTCTCTTGTATGATTTTATTGATTTTCAATTTAGTTTCGATTAGTGCTTACCCATACCCATGAAAATAGCATCTTTGACTTGAAGTATGAGCATCTTTGACCTTCTTTAAAGAAAAATTCATTCACTAACCTTCAAAAACTTAAAAACCACAAACACCTGCATCTTATTCAAACCAAAAAAAAACATCATTTCGGTACCCAAGATTGAACAACAAGATGAGCAAGCTGTTGTTGTTGATCAACAAACCTTCGTTTAAGATAACTTTCAAGAATCTCCATAACCGATACGGACCGTTTCATCTCAACAAGCTTTTTGCTGAGTTCCGCTTCTCATGCCCCAGCTCGCTGAAGCCGTGCTTCCGTTTCCGCTAGCCGTAATCGGAGGTTTTCGACGGCCTCTGTGTTGACGTCGGTCAGCAGCGAAGACCTGGTGTTGTTGTCATCGTGGAACGGTGGTAGGCGTTGGGAGCCGTAGCACATGGTGGTGTGGAGGATGATCGGAAAGTTTTTGTGGTGTGTGAATTGAGGGTTTGTAAGAGAAGAAGTTGAATTTGGGGCTCTTGGGAGGGTTTGTAAGAGAAGTTGAATTTGGGGCTCTGGGTTGTTTTGTAGGATTTTCTATTTTATTTATATATTTATTAGTGTTTAAAATGACAAAAATACCCCTGAGCAAAAAGACAAAACAGGGGGTTTAATTTGGGGATTCTGGTCAAATTTCACTTTTGGACTAAAATGGCAATAAAAGTGAAACCACAGGGACCCAGATTTAAAAAGTTTGAGATTTGGACTAAAATGGCAAAAGTGCCCAAACCATAGGGACCAAAATGGCAGTTTACTCTTAATTAAATAAATGATAAATTAATATTAAATTTTATCTATACTATATTTATTTTTATTTTCTTAATTAAAAAATGTCTATCTTCGTTACAAGATAACATTACACAATCTGTTCAAAATAATACAATCTATATCTTTTCAAATTATTAATCTATATAAAAATGATGTATTCTCTATCCATTATATGGTTACCTAATTGAAAATAGTAGTATATATTATTTTTTGTTTATACAATTCACTTAACTTAATGTGTAATATCTATATCTATCTTTTTTTTGAACGGCATAGAACGATGTGTCAATCACCATGATATCGGGCGCTGTGGCTAAGATCGACTACTCGACCACCACCATCCCTTGGCTCTTCCTAGATGCGCGGAAACCCGACCTCCACCCGCCCGAAGGCACGATAGTGGAATAATTGGTAAAACCTCGCCCCGTAGAAAATAATGAGAAGAGTGAGAATCGAACCTGGGTCACAAGGAACACAAATTCTTTCCTCAACCACTACACCACTACTTCATTGGCATATCTATATTTATCTATATCATATAATAAAAAGAAATTAATGTGTGAAACGTATCAATCATTGAAAACAGTTAATTTTTT
This sequence comes from Helianthus annuus, assembly GCF_002127325.2. NCBI lineage: Eukaryota > Viridiplantae > Streptophyta > Magnoliopsida > Asterales > Asteraceae > Helianthus > Helianthus annuus. Next base: position 58,868,469 of record NC_035447.2, on the reverse strand, counting down.
GTTTTTCCGTCTTTTTTTCTTGCTTATCTTATATTAATTAAGTAAATTTAATAAATTAACTAGATATAAGACCCCGCCGCGTTGTGGTCGGGACCTACAAATTCAGCCAACATGGGTTAGTTAATTATTAAGGGGCTGTTTATTTACCTCTGAATGGTTCAGACCTCTTAATGGTTCAACACTAATGATTCATAATGTTTGTTTCGTGAGCAAATTTCTGAATGTTTCAGACATTTGCATATGAATGGTTCAGACATTTGCATCTGAATGATTAATTATTATACTGAGTCTCAATGGTTAAGACCTTTAATCTGAATTAGTCAGACATTTGCCTTTGAACGGTTAAGCATTATACTGTCTCCTAATAATTCAGACCTCATACTGCTTAATTATTTAATAGTTTAGACCTCTTACTGATTCATCACTTAACTATTCAAAAGTTACCAAACAGCCCCTAAACATTACAAATGAGCTCCATGTTACGGCCGGTGTATTCGGTACCAGTACCCACTTTTCTCGTTTTTCAGTACCGGTACCGAATGGGTACCGTGCTCATCCCTACCTAACAATGTACCAATTATAGTACATGGTTTTATCATAAAGCAATTTCCAACTTTATAAGCTAAAAATACAAGTTTTAATGCCTAACAATGTTACCAATTAATGGTATGTATATAAATAAATACTATAGTACATGGTTTTATCATAAAGCAATGTCCAACTTTATAAGATAAAAATACAAGTTTTAATGCCTAACAATGCTACCAATTAATAGTATATAAATGGATGCATGCAACTTATTAATATAAACAAAACAGTTTTTTAATAGTGAGGTTCTAATAGAGAAAAAAGCATGTTGTACAAGTGATAATGCATGAAATAAAGATAAAGCACATGTTACAAAATTGTGAAGCCTACACCTATTACAAATTGATAATATATAATAATATTAAAATTTTTTTTGGAAAACCATTTTTTCTGAAAACCCCCCAAAGCTTAAAGTACAAGTCTACTAAATACCAACATATTGGTAATTTATAATATGCTAAACAAATTGATAATATATAATAATATTAACTTTTTTTTGGAAAACCAATTTTTTTTTTTTGAAAACCCCCAAAGCTTAAAGTACAAATCTACTAAACACCAACATGTTGGTAATTTATAACATGGTAATATTAAATCTAATCTATACTATATTTTGTTATTAAAAAATATGTAACATCGATTTTATTACATAATTTATAAATCAAATTTTCAGAATTGGTACCAACATTTTATCATTAATTGCTATTCAACTCGTGTCATACATAGAGTTTTTTTTTAAGGATATATCTTTTTTTATTATTTAGTATACAAATGACATTTATTCAACATGTGTAATACACGGCGTTTTTAAAAGTATAACCTTTTCATTATTTGGTATATAAAATTAGATTTTATTCAACCCGTATAATATATAAGTTTTTTTAAAGATATATAACTTTTACATTATTTATAATACAAAATTATATTTATTAAACTCATGTAATAAATGGTTTTTATACATATAAATTTTTTATTATTTTGTGTATAAAATTATATTTATTCAGCCCACACAATTTTAAAGATATAACTTTTTTATTATTTAATATATAAAATTACATTTAATAAACCCATGTAATACACGGGGTTATAACCTAGTTTGGTATATAATATTACATTTATTCGACCCGTGTAATACGATTTTTAAATATATAACTGTTTATTATTATTTGGTATATAAAGTTACATTTATTCTACCTGTACAATACACGAGATTTTTAAATATATATATTTTCATTATTTAATGTATAAAATCATTTATTCAACCGTGTAATAAACGAGATTTTTAAAAATAAATTTGTTTTATTATTTAGTATATATAGAGTTATATACATTTAACCCGTGTAATATACAGGGTTCTAACCTAGTTTATTTAATATAATAAACTATTAACTTTTTAATTATGTATTACTTTAATTTAAATAATTTGTTTGCAAGTTTTTATAAGAAATTAAAAATTTCTTGTAGGTCCCTTTTGTCGGATGACGAACCTAAACCTTGTTATACAAACCCACTAGCGAGTGCGGAATCCAAGCTAGCAAGCAAACCGGGATGAAGCAAGTATAAACACAACACACAAAGATTCACCGATTAACACAACTTGTATTAATACGAATGAGGGGTTCGGTTACAAGCTCAATGTTTACAAATCTGTATTGCAAACTCTCTAAAGTGTGTGTGTGTGTTCCTGGACAGAATGCTCTCAGTCTCTCGAGTGTATCTTTCTGTCACTTATGTCTATCTCTTTCTGAACACACATTGCATGGGTATATATATACCCAGCAAAGGTTGCCTGTCCGAAGGATCCGATAGATGATCGAAGGATCATCTATCGATGTCAAAGCTATCGAAGGATCCTTAGGCACCTCGAAGGATGGTGTATCCTTCGAGATCTATTAGTTTCCATCGAAGCATATCTTTCGAGCAGATCGAAGGATCTAAATCATCCTTCGATCTCTTATCCTTCGAGCCAGACAATAACAACCATAATTCTAACTGTTTGTCCAAGTCAAACCAGGAGGACGGTTGACTTGGTCAACTTACAGACTAATAAAGACATCGTTTTACATCATGACCGAAAACAGACAAAGTACAGACATAAGTGCATCAACAAACTCCCCCTTGGCTGTAGCTTTGTCTCGATTTTGGTCATCTTTGATCTTCGCGTCTTCAAGACTCTGATGTCCTTTTAAGTCTTCAATGTCGGAGGATCTTCAAAGTCTTCACGTCTTGAAAGCAGTGAGTGTATCAACAAACTACCCGTATCATGTAGGAAGTGTGTTGATAAACTCCCCCTTAACATAAGCTCCCCCTTGAGTTATGCTCGTGAATGACTTGATCTTTATGAAGTGAGATCCTTGTGGTGTTGATGATGGCCAGCGGCAACTCGATCATCTTCATCTTTTGAGCGCCTTCACGTCGTGTCTTCATTCCGAAGCTTTGTCATCGACCATGTTCTCCTAACCTTTAGAATCTGCACATGCAAGAAATCTAAACGCGTAATGAGAACAACTGCTTGGAATATAGTTAGCATAAACAAATGACACACGTATGACCATGTCACAATCAAACACCGTCCGACAGTTTGAAAGTTTAATAAATTTATCAATTTCAGATTTCAACTTTCAAAACATGCAAATTTCGACCGTTTATGAAGATTTAGTCATTTCGGTTTTCGTTCAGGTTTCAGGCAACGAAGACTCGAGTTCCAACATCGTACGATCGAAAATAAATTAGAAATAAAATCTTTTTGGCTTTTATAAAGTTTATATTAAAACACACCTAAAATCTTTTTGGTATTTTTGACTTTTCTAAAAGTAAGTACTGAAAGCAGTAAATAAATATATACATACATTCTTTTTGCGAGTTTCGAGGGTAAGAGAATCATATCAGTGTACGGTCATGCCAAAACACTCTTGTTGTTCAGTTAGTTAATCATTAAGATAAGCATCCTGTAACAATTATCGGTATTGTTGTCCACTTAAGCTCAACTTATCAGATGTAATCATGGCGAGGGGATACGTTAAGGTATGATTTATACTTACCGACCGGTGTTCATCCACATCACGACACATTCCCGTATCAAGGTATGCACGAGAGTTCATCTTACCGGTGAGTATACCGATTATCATCTGTTTGACCGTATAAAATGTGAGATACTCACTTATTTTGATTTGAAAACAAGCCCTTTGTGATATAATCACTTATTGATGAGGAACTTGATTTTCATATGCATGCATGAGGGCACAGGTGCAAGTCCGTGAACAGGTCAGTACTTCCGTACAGCAGAGAGACGAACTTGACACCCGGATAAATGTGATATTTTATCACTTATTTGATTTGGACATGTGATTGTTTATCACTTATTGAGGTCGAATGCAGTATGTAATATGTACACGTATGTATAGTATCATGAAAGATCTAGACTTGCGTCCCCGTTATTTTTCGGTAAAAGATACAACCATGATACCCAGATGATAAGCAGCATAAAGACCGAATATCTCAGAACCTCGGCAATCTATCAAACGAAATTTCGGTACTAAGACCATATGCCAATGAATGGTTCCCACCTGATCTTCAGTCGATTAAGATTTATATCACCCTGCACACTTTAAAATGATTGTGAGCCTACCGATACATCTTATATAGAGCTGCTTATCGTTTTGCATTTAAGGTTTAAAGAGGTTTGGATAGACCACTGATGTACTATCATTTTCTCTTTTGCTCGCCAGGAAACTCATTTTTGCTTTTCTATTGTTTTTGTGTTTTTGAAATTTTTCGATGTTTTTGGATTTTCAGATTTGTGGATTTACTCCCCCTAAAATCAATAAACTAAGAGAGATTTAAAACACAAAAATATTTACAAAAATGATTTTCCGATGTTGTTTTACTCTTGCTTAACCTTAATGCCGTTTACCAAAATTAAGTTTTAATCAGGAAAGATTTAATTGAATTTTGGAAAAATCAGTTGGCACGTCGGTAAGCAGTGCGGACCATGACAACATCGACGAGTTTCATAAAGAAACAATCACGTGTGAGGTGATATACGAGATCAACGTGTCAGGCCAAAGGGTGCTGTATGAGATGATAATTCATAAAGCAGCTTAAATATCGACAAGCATAGGAGAGATTAGAAATTCTAAACCGTATCCTGCAACTGTTTCATGCATTGCAAGGAATCTGAATGCTCTCCCAAACTTGATATCCACCCGGTGTGGACTTCAAGGTCGAATCTGCAGCTACTGAGAAATCTCTTGACAGCAACAAGATCATAAACCTCCAGGTCCGGCTGGTCTTCCATATTGCACCAGCGAAGGTCTTTGACTTTCTCTTTCAGAAATGGTGTGCGGATGTTCAATCCATGCCAAGGCTTCTGCACACATTTCCTTGTATTCTTTCCTGAAGACCTGATTAAAAACCATAACAACCAACTTTTGGCATGTTCTTCATTTGGTCGAATTCTGCAACTTCATACAACCACATTCTTTCACCAACATCTCCTTCTTCTTTTCTTTTTCTTTCCTCTCTCTCCATCAATGGCAACAACATTCTCCTAGATATATCAATATTTCGGATCCTTATGTCGCCAAACTTGTGCATGGACGCTCCACTATCAACAATCCTAAGACTATCAACAGTTCCTCCTGGAACATCCTGCACACTCATTCAGAGATTAGTTGGAGAGGGGGACCCAAGCCTTTGTGGACTTGGGTCGTCCTTGATCATCTAGGAAAGTAATCTCAATCACTTGATGATTAGGAAAAAGAATTTGTGGTGCCCCCCCTGATTGAATTACCTGTTTTTGTTTCCAAGCTGTTCTTCCTTTACCAGTATTTGTATTAACTGTTTTTGCATTTACTGGTTTTACAGTTGTGGATTTTGCTTGTACAAGTTTTTCTTCTTTGACCTCAGATTTTAAGGCCTTCTCAATTACCTTTTGAGTCTTTTGTTTTAACTTCTTTTCCCTTTCTTTCAAGACACGTGGGTCTTGTTTCGGGGAAACAGGTCGCTTTTGGTAATTGGTTTCTTGGGAAGCACTCATTTTTGCCTTCAACTTTTGCAGATATGGGCAGTATCTTACAATGTGCCCAATTGTTCCACATTCAAAGCACATTCTCCGCTCTACAAGCCTCGGAGAAACATGTTGATGACCAGATGGAGAACCAGACACTGAACTTTGTGATCTAGATGTGCTTGGACCTAAGTCACATCCATTGGTGTGTTGGGTATAATTGTTTTGATCATTTCGTTTTAAAATTCTAACTTGTTTTACAAAATCAATGTTAGATTTATTTTGAAATGTTTCAAGTTTGTCCGTACCCTTTGATCCAACAAAGTTCACTTTCTGTTCTCTTTTCTTAGCTGGAGCCCTTTTGTTTTGCACCCTTTGAACCTTAGGTTGCCCAACCTTAGATTGTTGAATTTTAGGTTGTGCAGCCTTAGGTTGAGTAGCCTTGGACTGTTCAACTTTAGGTTGTTCAACCTTTGGTTGTTCAGTCTTAGGCTGCTGAATTTTTGGTGCTTGAGCATTCTTGTTCTGAGCTTTCTTTCCCTGTACTTGGCCCTTACCATTACCAGAATTGACTTGTTGTTTTCGCTCAACTGGTAGTTTTTGGTTTCCGTATTGTTTTCTAACTTGTTCACACGGAATTTGTTCACATTGAGTGACCGTGACTTTGTTACCTTTGTTTCCCAAAAACTTATCAGTTCGTCCTTCAAAAATTTTCTCAATTAAATCTTGATTTACATTTTTAATTGAAAAATCTTTGTCAGAGTAGATCTTGCTATCTCCTTTGAGCGTATACAACAAGTTATTCCCTTCAGGGCTAACTACAAGGGATTCCATTTCCTTTGACTTCTCAGTCTTACTCGGTTTCACTGGTGGATCACACAGAATGTGATTCTCGATAGGAATATCTGTTGTAACCGAGTCAGACTGTTGCTTCACAATTTCTTCAGATTCATCGTCCGAAAAATCAGCATCCTCAATAATGGGAGGACTCTGTTCCTTAACACACGATGTATCTGACACATTCTCAGATTCTGATTGCCCCGAGGATGATGTACCAGTTGTGAACCCGAGGCCTGCTGCAAAGTCATCTGGACCGAGTGGCACAGTAGGTTCAAAACGGGGCATATCCTCGTCATTAGGCAATTTGGAATAATTGTGATTCATTGGGGGAGGACATGATTTGTAACCAATACATTTGGTATCCCCCTTTTTCCTTTGAACATCAATGATGTGATCCAATACAAAGCGGGAATTGGAATAGCTTTCCAATTTCTGCTTGATTGTCTCACATTCACATCGAGCTGTTGCTAACTCTACCATTTGTTTTTCAATTGTGTCAATAAGATTATTATTAGCATGTTGTTTCCGCAAAACAGCCTTTTGTAATTCAGAAACATCATATTTTAATGACGCAATTGTTTCTTTAAATTCCTTTTCATTTCTGGTTAAAAATAAGTTAGCTTCGGTTGCTTTAGAAAGGTCCACAATCAATTCTTGATTGTGTTTCTGTGTGATTTCAAACAAACTCTCCTTTTCTGCATATTCTAAACACTTTGCACATTCAACTGAAGCAGAAGTGGAGTCAGAGTTAGTATCACATACCTGAGAAGTTTGACCTTCTGCGTGAGCCATAGAGGCTGAATGAAAAGAAAAAGATCCATCTTCAGAGAAAAACTTAGCAAGCTTCTCGGAAGTTCCAGCAGATTTCTGGCAGAGAATAGATCTCCTCTTGCACAACGCTTCAGCTTCAGTCAAAAGCTCCTCAACTTCCAAATCCAAAGCATCACTTGACAAATCACCAGCATCACGTGATTCTCCATTCATGCTCCCACTATAACCCGAGCTATTTTCATCTTCCGAAGATTCACCAGCAGACACGGGTTCAACAACCTTTTCAACCACCTTAGCATAACATGCTGTTCCACCATTTCCTCCTTCTCCTAGCTGAAGACTCCAGTTGCATATCTCATCAGCTTGAACCACTAACCCTCTGTGGGAATTAGTGTTTGTGGATCCAGATGTATTTCCTCCCACGGGAACCATTTGTCTGTCAGAATTGTTGTTCTGTTGTTGTTGAGGCTGTCTCTGATTCCTGAAAGGATTCTGATTGCCTTGCTTAGATGGATTCTGACATTCCCGCTTGAAATGACCTTTTTCACCACAGTTGAAGCAGGTGACAGCATTCTTATCAAAACCATACTTGGTGTTGTTGGTGCTTTCCAAGTTGGTTCTACCCGTTCTCTCCATGAACTCTTTTGCTCTTCGAATAGCACTAGCAAGAGCCCATTTGATATCCATCATCTCAAACTCTTCTTTATCAACTTGTTGATAATCTTCATTGGTTAGATTGATATTTCCAATCTGACCTGCAACCAACCCACAGTAAGCACTAACCAAGGTGTTCAACATCTCCATATGCTCCTTGGCTACTTCCACAGTGACTTTTGAAAAGTTGGAAGTGTCTAATCTGACAGTGTTCGGCTTGGAGGTGGCTTGAAAGCTTGAAGAGCTTCCATAAAACCCTTGCTGTTGCGGTTGTGGCTGCTGTTGTTGAGAAGAAGAGTCTTGTCTTGAATACATCTGCGTGTATGCTGAAGGATCAAACTGGTTAGTTGTGGAAGATCCGGTGTTTGAGATGAAGGCTGTTTGAAGCTTCGCATGTTGAGAGGCTGGTCTTTCTCCACTGATACCTCCTGCAATTCCAAAGTACATTTCTGGATTTTGAGGAGTTTGTGTTCTTTTTGCCTTAAGCTTTTCTTCCACATCTTTGTTCTCTAGTTTCTGAATTAGCTCATAAACGGTGATTGTGTCCAGAACACCATTTTCTTTGAGAATTTCCAGATAACTGCTCCATTTTGCTGGTAAGCTGTCAGCAAATCTCTTCACCATTTCTTGTGGAGTGGCAGAGACTTTAAAGGCGAACATTTCGCTCAACAAGTGATGAAACCTTGTAGATAACTCTGCCAAAGGCTCATTCTCCAAACACGTGAATCCTTCAAACTCTTTCTTCAGTAATTCTTGCTTGATCTTTCTTGATTGAGCATTTCCTTCACATCGTAGCGTGAGCATATCCCACAAGCTTTTAGTGGTTGTGCAATAGACAAACTGGTGATAAATATCTCTGTGAAGAGCTTGTGTAAGAATCATGAATGCTTTCTTTTCTAACTCATATTTCTTCTTGTCATCATTAGACATCGTGCTGTAAGTTTCCGGATTAGATCCTGCAACTTCCAACTCGTTCTCAAATGGAGTAAAGAAACACATCCATAGATCTTGACCTTGCCCCTGAACATAGGTTCTCAGCCTTTCTTTCCACCATCCCCAATCATTGATGTGATTTAGCTTTGGCGGTTTTGTGCTAGTACCAGTTTCAATGTCGTTCTGCATCATTGCTTGAATACTGTTGCTTTGATTTGTGACCAAAGCCCATTGATTTGCAGTTATCATTGCAGCTTGAGGTGGGGCAATAGCTCGCATCCATGCAGCTTTGTCAAAATCTGATGTAGATTGCGTAGCCGACGATTGTGGAGTCAACGTTGTTGTAGTCCATGCAGATGGATCCCACTGACCGTTTGTTCCCATTTTATAAAAATTAATATATTAAGTGAAAATTGATTTAGAAAAATTGATTTTCACAAACTATGTTAAAAATTTCGAAGGATTACAAACAGCCGAAGGATGTAGGATCGAAAGACCTGAAATTCACAAACTGTTAAGTCTAAACAATATAAGACTCGAAGGATGCACGAAAGATGACACTTGTTCGAAGGATCAACAGTGTTCGAAGGATCACTGTTGAGATTCGAACAATAACCTCGAAAGATAACCTTGAAAGATTCACCTACACGAAGGATCCTTATCTTTCGAAATGAACAGTAACTCGAAGGATGTATCTTTCGAAAAGATTCCTTGACTCGAAGAATAATTCACTGACTTCGAAGGATGTTCGAAGGATGGTTATCTTTCGAATCTCCTTGATCGAAGGATGATCTTTCGAGCTCGAAAGGTATCTTTCGACTAGTCTGACACACTGACACAAAGTTGACGGGTAGGTGGGAAAGGTGATGGGTTGGTGCACAACTTTCGGCAGAAGGTATGTGCAGACACAACTTTTCACCAACTTTGAAAAGATTACCCAAAATGGACAACCCTATCCAGAAACACAGTCACCGGAATAATGACCGGAACTTAGCCGGAAATTACAAAGTTCCTTAAAAACAATTTTTAAGTTACCCAACCCAAACTTGAACACTCCCTAAAGGTTTAGAACACGTTTTCCAGTTTAAAAATGCAAGAAAAACTCCAAAAACGGGTGCTAAACCAAATGTCCAAAAACACCAAGAACTTGAACAAAACCCGGTTTTAAACAAGGTAAAGAGCCAAGGCTCTGATACCACTTGTAGGTCCCTTTTGTCGGATGACGAACCTAAACCTTGTTATACAAACCCACTAGCGAGTGCGGAATCCAAGCTAGCAAGCAAACCGGGATGAAGCAAGTATAAACACAACACACAAAGATTCACCGATTAACACAACTTGTATTAATACGAATGAGGGGTTCGGTTACAAGCTCAATGTTTACAAATCTGTATTGCAAACTCTCTAAAGTGTGTGTGTGTGTTCCTGGACAGAATGCTCTCAGTCTCTCGAGTGTATCTTTCTGTCACTTATGTCTATCTCTTTCTGAACACACATTGCATGGGTATATATATACCCAGCAAAGGTTGCCTGTCCGAAGGATCCGATAGATGATCGAAGGATCATCTATCGATGTCAAAGCTATCGAAGGATCCTTAGGCACCTCGAAGGATGGTGTATCCTTCGAGATCTATTAGTTTCCATCGAAGCATATCTTTCGAGCAGATCGAAGGATCTAAATCATCCTTCGATCTCTTATCCTTCGAGCCAGACAATAACAACCATAATTCTAACTGTTTGTCCAAGTCAAACCAGGAGGACGGTTGACTTGGTCAACTTACAGACTAATAAAGACATCGTTTTACATCATGACCGAAAACAGACAAAGTACAGACATAAGTGCATCAACATTTCTTAAATCACAAAATATAACACATAACCCATTTTGTTAAAATACGACACATAAATAAGTCTTTTAAATCTAATAAAAGCCATACCTAGGGGACACATGTCCACCTACTAGGGCCTCCATACCTCATTTTCCCGCCATTTTCTAATCCTCTACTTTCCCTGATGTGAAACCCGAAACGGGATCCATATTGTGTATCCGGGTCCTGATTTGTCGTTTCATATATAAAGCAATATCCGATCAATTCTTCAATCTATTATTCTTCTCTCATACTCTTTCGAAT